>NW_018108335.1:141298-145090 GCF_000183805.2 Loa loa | reverse complement strand
AAAAGAAATAGAATTGAAATTAGCCAAATTACTCAATCGCATGAATGTGATACGGACAGATTTGAGCCTAATCATGGAAGAAGAAGAATCGGAAAAACGGATAACGAAAAGGATGAAAATTTCCAGCATTACTTTTATTAAACGAAATTGTTGGACAGATTTATAAATTAGAATCAGCATTAAATGAAACAGTTGATGAAATTCTGCCACCAATGAATGAGCTTATTTTTCAATCACATCTAGGGAGCATCAATCTTCCATCTCTTCAATCTGAATTTGAAAATACACAAAATTTTGCTGAGAAATGCAAGGTAAATTTGCTTCCTTAAATCAAAATAAGTAATGTTTATGAACTATTTTTCATACATCTTGTAATATCATCATTTTTATAATCTATAAATCATTAATAAAATCATCTTTTGCAGAGGAAGTTGGCGGAAAAAGAACAAATGAGGATGGTGCAATCTGAGCTTGTAAAATTGGAAGAGCAAATATCTTCGGCTAATCAGTTGCTAGCATATGATGTAGATCTAAAGGATGTCAATAATCCAGAAGATATTGGAGAAAAAGCGAGAAATATTGAAAATATGGAGCAATTAATAGTTTTAGCATTGGATAAGTTGAAAGATAATGATCGTAGTATGATGACTAACGAACAACGTATTAATATGGAAAAGATGTTGGATGAAGCAATGCCTCTTATCGATAAGCTGCGTATTTTACGGGAATATATCATAGCTGAAAAGGAATTAGAAGATCAAATAGGATCTATTAAGGATAATATCGAAGGATTATTTATTAGATATTTACAACCGCAACCGTACACAACAGCAATCAACGATATAGGCACACTGCAACGATCGCAGAATCAGATCATGGATTTATTGCACAGAACGATGGATAAGGAACAGATCGTACTACAAAACTTACCTAGCTATCATTTAGCAGTCAATACAATGATGCAAAAAATTGAAAAAACTGCTGAAGATATTAAGGTATTAGTTTTGTTTAATTATATATATATATATTTTTTCCTCACTCCGGAATATATAGTTTATTTTAATATTACGTTTAACACAGTTAGAATTAATTAATTCTCCATAAATTTTTTAATTAGAGGAACATTTCAGAAATTGTTGTCAACACTTACCGAAGATGTCTCAATACAAGAACAACTTGTTGAAATGCAAAATGATTTGATTAGCCGATTAATTGAATTGAGTAATCGTGTCATAGTGGTTCGCAGTGCACCGTATGATGAAACACAACCTCTACGATTAGAAGAATTGAAAAATGAACTTGGAGAAGTAAGCAATATATTGGAAGAATTGAAGGAAAAGGAAAGCAAACCAACAAAACTGGTGCTACATTCGGACGATTTAAAAATGCTATCCGTAGTTGATCAGTATGAAAACCTTAATCGGTGTTTGAATGAAACCGAAAAGGAATTGGTGAATAAAGTTGCTTATATAGCACTGCAGTCGACAATTACCAAGGAAACTGAAGAGCTACAGCATATGGTGGTTGAAGCGTTTAAATTTGAAAGTGATGTCAGCGCGACAACAAGCAATTTACAGAAGGCAGTTGATGATCTTAAAAATGGTCGATCACATTTAATAGCATTACAAAATGCATATGATGAATTAGAAGGAATACCGGATACGGATTCGTTACGTCAAAAGATAATTGATGAAATTTCGACACTAAGTGAACAATACGATGATGTTGAAAGAAAGTTGGAAGATCGACTTGATATGCTGAATAAATTTGATGAAATAGCGGATAATGTAAACAAAAAGTTGATGGATCTCGAAAATAATGTACATCAACTAGAAGTTCCAAGTGCCAGCTGCGAATTATCTGTTGCCGATAAAGGATTCAATGATGTTAATAAATTACGAGAATCATTGGAAAAATTGTCTGAATTGAAGGAACAATTAACACCATTATTGAAGCCTGCTTTTGCAGTTGAAGATTTCGATAATCGTTTATCAAATGTGAACAAAATTTTTCAACAATGGCAAAATGAGATTGTGCATAAGAAGCAAGAACTGGAGGCTGAAAATAATCTGTCAAGTTTGATCAATGATTTTGAGCGAACTCTTATTAATGCCGAAAATGATTTTGAAAAGCTTGAAGGAAGAATGAATGCATTGAAGAATTTCAGAGATATGATTTTGCCAATGGTAATTGAAAAATCTGATCGTGTAAGAGATCTAATACTGCCAGTAAGAACTGAAAATATTCAACAGCTTTATCATGATGTTGATATACTAACAGTTCGATTTAATAATTTATCAACACGTGTGAATGATAAATTGAATCACGCAAAGGAACAGGAGAATCTACTTGATAATATTCAACGAGAGCTTGATAATATAGAACAAAAAGCTAATGATTTTCTCAATAAATATATCACTTCACAAGATTTATCAATTGCCATAGAAGATTTCGATCAGTTACATTCTCTTCTGGATCAAATTCCGACATCAGCAATGGAAAATATCACTGAATGTGAACTAAGAGAGAATTTATTGAAGAAAGCAGATACTATAAAGAACCAAATCAAAAATTTGCTCGTTCCACTCGAAAAAGATATAAGGAATGAGCAAGAATTGATGCACGATCTGCATGAAATATTATGTACACTAACCTCAATTGGTGATGATGTTATTGCAGTTGATCCCATTACTGAACCATCACAACAATTGGAGAGTATTGGTCAATTAACCGAAAATTTACGAAAGCTCAAGGGGAAAGTTGAAAAAGTGGAAGGAAAGTTGCAAAGTTCGGAAGGTATGGTAAAGCGTGCATTAGTAACTGATGATCTATATGGTCGTATTGTACAATTACAAAATGCACTTGATGATAAGAAAAGGAAGTTAACAGATCGTGCCAAATTATATGCTATAACTCCAGAGATAAGTTTAATCAATGAAAGTGTACAAAATTATGTCAATGAAATGGAGCAAATACCGTTACAAACAGTTGAGGAGCAAAATGCTGCGTTAAGTGAGCTCGAGGGAAAGAAACATCAACTTGAAAATCTATTGGAAAATATTCCATTAGATGATGAAGGTAATGAGTTACGAGAGAAGGGTAGTAGACTACTGGGACAACTCAATGATATTCTAAAACGGTTAGCTGGTGCAGTTGGGGAGAAGCTTGCAGCATTAGCTGCATTCAATGCAATCAAAGACGAAATTGAAACACAACTGTCATCATTGCAAGCTATACCGATGTTGATTTCTGATGAAATTACTATATCTGAACTTGATAATCGACTACATAATATAAATGTAAAGTTTTTTTTTCCTTTCTTCTATTTGCTTTCAAATATTTTCTTTCCTTTTTCGTAATCGTTCCTTTGTTATTTGAAATATGAAATGAAATCAATATCGTTCATTTACAATTCATGATTATTTTTTGTTTAGGATAAATTTGGTAGTTTGGAAAGACTTAAAAATAAGATAAATGATGCTGATGAAAGAAATCTTGATATGGAAAAAATTACTGAAAAACAGAACATTCTTCATACAATCGAAGAAGCTTTGGATCGTCTCAAGGTGAAAATTGAATGAATAATAATATCTATGTTGGAGTGAACAAAATTAATGAAATTGGTTCATTTCTCATTTCATTCATTACATTTATTCGGTTGCAGGATGATCGACAAATAATAGAGAAGCGAGTCAATGATATGCATGCTGCAGAAAAAAATGCATGAAGATGGGAATCATTTGTATGACGAATTGAACGCATTGATTAAGGAAGGTCAAGAAGTGTTAAATG
>NW_018108335.1:129704-141122 GCF_000183805.2 Loa loa | reverse complement strand
GCTATAACTCCAGAGATAAGTTTAATCAATGAAAGTGTACAAAATTATGTCAATGAAATGGAGCAAATACCGTTACAAACAGTTGAGGAGCAAAATGCTGCGTTAAGTGAGCTCGAGGGAAAGAAACATCAACTTGAAAATCTATTGGAAAATATTCCATTAGATGATGAAGGTAATGAGTTACGAGAGAAGGGTAGTAGACTACTGGGACAACTCAATGATATTCTAAAACGGTTAGCTGGTGCAGTTGGGGAGAAGCTTGCAGCATTAGCTGCATTCAATGCAATCAAAGACGAAATTGAAACACAACTGTCATCATTGCAAGCTATACCGATGTTGATTTCTGATGAAATTACTATATCTGAGCTTGATAATCGACTACATAATATAAATGTAAGTGTCGTTGCATAGATAAGATTTAAAATTCTATATCCCGCATGAATGTTTTCTATAATCTGATGCGAGGGCTGTAATCTTGGTGCTTTTTTTTTTCTTTTTCTTTGTTCTGCGCAGATTTGATCTTTTCATTTGTCTGCTGCAGCCGAATTTTTGATGTGAATAATGGTTTGCATTTAATCAAGTTGTGTTCTTTTCCTGTTTTAGTTGACCGTTGAATCGGCTGCAATTAGTTCTAGTCATGTCCTCAGCTTGTGTCATTCCCGCAGTTGGACCATTTTTTTGCAGATCGATACAGAAAAGTTGCAGAAATTGAAGGAAAAATTGTTATATGCAAGTGTCTCTGAATCGGACAGGGAACAGTGCAGTAAAAGAAATGATCTCTTGTCAAAAATTGATGAGTTTCTGCTAAGTAGACAGGTATTATTTCCTTTGATTTCTATTTTCAGCATTATCTGTGCTGTTTTGTGCATTGGCAGATGAGGTTTTCAACAAATCTACCACTACTTTTATTGTTTAATGATCACTTTTAGCAAGTGTATTGCAGAAGGATCATGAATATTTTGAAGAAAAACGTATCCAGTTGCTCACTTGTGAAAGGATATTTACCGATTGTAAAGCATTATACAATGAGTTGGAAAAATTGATAAAGCATGGTCAGAAGTTGTTGAACGATTCAGAAGCTCTTCCTGATTCTTATGGTTCGGTCTCAGATGCATTGACTACTGTTATTGAAAGGGCAGTCAATTTACGTATCAGTGAACCGAAAATCGAACAACCGCAGGAGCTAGTTTTTGAACAGTTATGGAAACTAATTGACGAAGCCAGAGATGTGCAGACGCTATTGATTCAACGTGTTTATGTGTGGGAACAATTTGTAAAGGAACATGACTCATCAATGGAGAAACTGAACGGTATACGCAGACATATATGTGAAATTGAGGGACGCGGAATGAGAAGATTTGATCAAATGCTTGATGATTTGGAAGCTCTGAAGGTTTTTTTTCTTAATATAATTGACTTGACTTACGCTGGTCTGTGAAAAAATTTTCAAGGCCTGCATGTGGTAAACTGTTTGCTTTGCTTTAGCCTTACGATCTTGAACCGGTTTTAGGAGCTTTCACCTCTTTCAATCTAAATACTTCATTTAGACAGGTGATATATAGCGTTGTTTCAGGTTCTCTACCTGAGATGGTCGTTCCTCGCAAGTCTGCCATCACAACTACTGTCTCTGAGCTCACAGCTTCACCCACTAGCCTATACCCAACGAGAGGGAAAAGCGTTTGCTGAAGAAGCAAGTAAACTTGAGAAGAAAATCGAGGTTTTCTCTTCTTTTTTATGCTTTTTGACAGTTTGATTTGTTAGACTTTGTATAATATAAGAATTGAATTAAACTTGTTTAAAATCCCACATTTTTTCCTTTAAATAAAGAGGAAACTTTTAACTTACCAGTCGTTATTAGTTAGAAGAAACTTTTAACTTGCCAATTATTATTATCAATTATTATCTTACCAGTTATTAGTGGTTTTAATTGTTTTCGGAAAATGGGTGATTTTAAATATCCGAGTTTTAGAATTTGTTGGATTCCATGTCTGCCGAATTCCGTGTAAGAGAAGAAATAGTGCATTCGTTACTCGTAATATCAGATGAACTCGACGATATCAAAAATGCATTCAATGTTCAAAATATATCACCTCGTCTACAGAAGGTGTTTTTACTACAAAGAAAATGTTATACCGCAAAACTTTTGAAATCCTTCTAACTAAATGACTACTAAATGTAAAATGTGTAAATCTGGTAAGGAAACCAACTCTCATAAATTTATTAGGTTTAGCCTTAAGTTTGTGCCGTAATGGCATTGTCATATGAGCGCCGTATTCGGTATATTTTGTGTCATGTATAGGTTTCCAAAATACCACGTTCAACTGAACTTTAGTATCTGTTCAGTTCATTTTCTCAATATCTCAACAATTTATTCTTACGAAAGCAAACTCTACCGTTTTAGAAATTACAGCAGCGGTTGGAAGGTATTAGGGCTCATTTGAAAACACTGGACGAAGATATTTCCAAGTTCAACGATAACAGAATCTTTCTGAGTGAAGAAGAGGATATTGCAACTAAATATTATTTTGAACGATTAGAAGAGATTGAAGAAAAGCTAAAAGGAATGGAACTTACGGATACTGAAGAATTCGATGTTGATGCTGCAGCAGAAGTACTGGCAACAATATATCCAGATGACCATCCACGAGATGTACTACGTGAACAGGGCATTCTATTTGATGATGACGATTCATATGATCTTAGTCCTAGCACTGCTACAAGTGATGATGATAAGAGCAAATTCAAAACACCACCTGATGATGAAGTATGTATTATATGTTATGGAATTTTCCTTTGGTTAGCTTATGTCAGAATGAGATTCTCGGATACTTTATACAGATTATGAAGTGTGAATTCTTGTCACTTGTTCACTTATGGGTCAATCATTGAACTGACCCGGCAGCTAGAATTACAACTCTGTTTTAGAGTTTAAGCTCAAGCTTCCGAGAGTTCATGTACCGTGTACACTGACATGCTAGACTCAGTTTTCAAAAAAAAAAAACGATTCTAGTGGAAAAGGTTGACTTATCTGTCTAATCAACAATATGAGGAAAATTATAGGGCAGAAACCATTAAAATGAATCTCTGTCGTGTTTGTCTTCAACTGATACTCAAAGTATTAAAACTAATGATGAAAGCAAGTCACAGCCAGAAAGTTCCTTGTGTTAATTACAGCTAATACTGGAAGAAAGCGAGAGGGAAGATGCCGTTGAAGCTCATCCATCACTCGGTGTCGTTGCACTCTCACCAGTTCCTGATGATCCAAGTCCAGGACGTGTACATTACGAACGACAGCGTTCTCGTTGGAGACGTATACTTCGTACTGCATTACCTCTCCAGGTTTGTCTTTCACAGCTGTGAAGTGGAAAGCTTTTTGAACCAAGTATTTTATTTTTAGCTCAAAAAACCAGTTTTCAAGAAAATTTGTGCAGATACCACAGTCACTTGTCAGTCATTCGTTGCTACAGAATCTTAAATTACGATTTTTGCAGGCTATGCTTGTGTTACTTCTTGGTGCAGCATGTCTTGTACCACATTGTGATGATGAAAGTTGTTGCCAACTGCTCAATAATTTTGCGCGAAACTTTGATCCGTCGTTAGAATTTTTGAATGGACCGCCACCGTTTTAACGCATTTATGTCACTTATACACTCTTATTCACTGTTATTGCCAATTTTCTGTTGGAAAAGAAAAACGAATGTTCCGTTTCTTTGTTTCTTTTGTTGTCGATTCATATAAAACTTTTGAAGAGGATAAAGTCCGTGTAGTTCATTTGTTTTATATGTCTATGTTATAATGTTTACACATTGTTCTTTCTAACTTGTTTAAAAATAAATATTAAGCGAATTAATCATGCCTGAACATTTCAAAGGAAGCCAATAAGTTAACCGTCGAAGGATGCCGGTTATCTCAAAAGCGTCGGAAGGGCTGATGACCGTTCTCTAAATATATAATGAAGGCCCTGTAACATAACGACGAATCGTACATTTCGATTCTTCAATAACATTATTCAGCAATGGTACCTTTCTCATGTGCCATTCCGTTTATGCCGTTCAGCCAATCTCTCTTTAGTCCACAATACTTCGCAACCGTAGCACGAATATGTCTGTATCACATGAGTCGTGAATACCACAACTCCGATTTATGTTTAGCACTAGCAAAATTTTTAAATCCTTCACGCAACAACACGCAATAAAAGTAGTTGTAATTTTCTTGTAAACAATAGAGCAGCACCAAGGGAAGAATAAAACAGGAGCATATTTGACGAGAAAATCCAAACAATAGTTATTTCCCTAAAAAATTTTGGAAACAAAATGAATAACTTTGCAGGGAAAGAAATACAATGGTTAATTGTAGTATGGTAATGACGTGGCACAATAATTATATTATTGCCGTTGTTGATTTTGATAAGACACAAACGTATTCCAGGAATAGTACCCTGGACTGCAAAGGTATAAATTTAAGTTAGAAACAAGATTATTTAGAAAATTCAAAAACTGGGCAAAAATGGAAGACAAACAACAAAACATGTATTATGGATAATGATTTCAATTATATTATGAAACCACAACAATTTGATTATATGAATTTCTTTAAATAAATGTAAGAAATTTCTGGAGATGAGTTATGTTGTAATAGCGAAAGGGGCAAAGGGGAACTAAAACGCACGAAGAGATTGATTGATCCAGGATAGGAATAGTTTCCTAATGTAGAAAGAATAATATCTAAATTCAGGTGATCTCCGAAATGTGATGAATTTTCCCAATTTCCCTCCAGAAAAAGTGAAAAATTCCTTCAAAAGCGCTTCCCATTCTTAGGTGAAGGAAAAATGGCTGACGACATCCACATATCTTTGTTGACTGCTTTTTAATGATGCCTTGTCACTCCACATTTCTGGTTAATATGATCCATACATTCCAGTCCAATGTGTGTGATTTCAAAAACAAATGAAGGCTGGAAAAGTTAAATAAGTATGTTAAAAGCGGGAAGCTGTGGCACCAAATAAAACTATTCCAGGAAATTCCATTTTAATTGAAAGTACAGTGAGAGAAATCATATAATTAGAAGATTTATAAAATCATGTGAATACACCATAAAGTGAAAAAATGAGAAGGCACAAACAATTTGGTATTTTTTCCAGTCATTAGCATTTTTTTAAGGCAATTCCTCATAGATTGCAGAAATTGTAGATATTTAAAATTCATTAGCACGCTGGCTACGTTCAATTTCGAGTTCATATATGATTGTAATCGTTTTCGAATCCAAATACGCGACGGCTGAACGTAGTTCCAACAACTGCGTTCGATCGTAATGCTGCTTGCTTATATTCACTTCTGTCACAACGTTACTACCGGCTGTGGCGCTATTTAGTTGAGTCAAATTCGGGGTGCTACCTGTTTTACCAGAAGAACGCCACTGTACATTATTAGTACTTGTCGGTGAGACATCACAGCTAGAAATAAAGATAGTGATTATAAGAAATGTTATTCTTCTACTAATAAATCAAAGAAATTTCTGCCAATTACAAACTTGACGACTTGGCGGTTTGATGAGGATTGCAGCGGCATTGACTTTCTTCTTTCTTTGCGCTGTTCACGTTCTTCAGCTGATATGCGCGAATGATTTCGGCCAACTCTAGTCAAATATTCACTCAGAGCTGCTTGTGCTGCCTGCAGTATTACAACTAAATAATAAGAGGAAAACTTGAACAGTTCTCAGAATTGCAAGCTGCAAATTTGCGAAGACACGGATGATGTATCAGAAGCAATAAAAATTGATGGTGTACGGTTCAATTAGAGAATGAACCAAAAAGAAATATATTAATATAAAATTAACCCAACTTCACAACAACGTCAAGTTTTTTTATCAAATTTTATAAAAAATAACTTGAAGCACTTGTGGATCGGCGCATGACAGTTTCAAAGTGCCATCTTGCGTCGTTTCGATTGATATCCCAACATCATCATCATCATCATCATTGTCATCGATTCCTGTACCATTTGTTTCAGCCTAGAATCAAATTTTAGTCTGTCAAAAATCAGGTAGTGATTCATTACTTTCATAAACAAATGGCAATCAGAAGGGTGTTATATGATGGTAAAAAGACATCTGAATTTCCAATGAATGATGGGAACGCTGAGCATAGTTCAAATTAAAAGAAACAAAAGATAGATAGACTCAAAAATAGATAAATTTCATAACTAACATTTTTGACTTGAGCAAACCCAAAAGATGTGGAAAGTTTGTTTAGAAAAATAAGTGGGAACCATCCCGTAGTGTGATAAAGAAAAATGAATTTCACTGGGAACAAGTTGACCAAAAAAAGTAACAAATAAACGAAAGAATAAACGGGTACTCGATTAGGCGAAACATTACGACGAATTGTTTGCTCGATGAGACGTTTCGCATAATCAATCGACTCCTGGTTACTACCAGTTATTGTCAATGTACGATCCTTGCATTTGGAATCAACTTTTTGAAACGATATTACCGTTTTGCTCAGCTCTTCTACTACCGCTACACGCCGACCTTTCACACCCATTACTGCAAGGTTACATTCCAAATCAAACATTCTGGTTTGAAAAATTTGTACAAGCTCCCTTTGATAGCTACTGTTAAGTGTTCTAAAGATAAAGGAACAGAAGAAAAAAAGTTAAGTACACTGGATCGTATCCTAAAATATGCTCTAGTAATTCAAATTACGCCAGTCTCTATTAAACAATGGTTTGGATTTTCTGCAAAATATGTAGTCAACTAGATTACGTTCTCAGCACATAAATGCAAATACTTGGAATTACGGTATAAACAGAAAGGCAAAATTTCGAGTTACGATAAGTCGTCCAGTAAAATCTAACTTTCTAACAAGACTCACTTTTGCCAGAATCACTGTTGCGTATCACCATTTCCTCGCGTAACTGTGGAAGACGACTTTGAGGTGTTTTTGCTTTCAGTTTTGTCTGTTGCAGTTGTTTGTTGGCTTTCGCCCATGCTTCCACATCGATTGATGTTAACTGAGGCAAAATATTACCGGATGGCACAACCCCAGGAGCTACTATCGGTCGAGCCCATCCACCTAGACACACAATGGTAATTGAAAAGCAAATTTTCTTTCTTCTCTTCTATATTCTTCTTAAATTAGTCTCTTTATTACCTGTCGCCTTGATGACCTTGGATCCACCAGAGACGAACAGACAATCAAATCGAACTACATCCTAAATTCCTAATTAACTCGGTAATTTCTTTAGCAGTTTATTGTCAGTGTATGAACATGAATGAACTTCAACGACTACATAAAATCTAAATAAAAAAAAGTATGCTAAATTTTCACGGAACAAATACAATTTTCATGGAATAAATATAAAAACAAACTAGCGGCAGCGGCCGGTATCAGGTAGAAACTGGTTGGTGCAGGCTGTGGAGGGATTACAGAATTGTTTACTTCACCTCCAACATAAAGTGGTGGCGGAGGACCGGCGAAATTACCAAATGGATTCACCGGGATTGTACCGAACGGTGGAGCACTCACCGGTGCCGGATCTGCAAATAATTAATAGGAATATAAACAAAAGAAACACGTGAAAGGATAGGGAACTCACCCAATGATGAATCACTGATACCGATGTCATTATTCGTATAGTCACAACTAGTTAGTGTTTATGCCAAGTTTTGTTTTCTGATACCATCATATTGATACCATTGCTGAAGCAGTTACCTTGACCCTCTCATCTATTTTATCTTCTTAACTGGCCTCAATCAATAACAATCCATAATTGTGCGCCTATCCACCATTCTCGAAAATAACAGATATTGTGTCAAGCATGCCGTTAATATTAGATCAATTAAAGGGAATTAAAGGTACCGATTTGTGGCTGTTGTTGTTCAGGACGATTAAGATAGTACTGCGTATGTGCTAGGCTTGGTCTCCAACCCATTGCACGCAGTTCCACCAATTCCATCATTTTGAGCCGACATGGAGTCCCAAGTTGACCATTGTCGCGACAACAAGCTTGTCGCAGAGACACGAAAACTCGGTTCAGTTCATCTGCAGAAGTTACATTACTTATCTATCATCTTACAGTTAAATTTCCAAATATAGAAAAACATGCACGAAATAAATACGCGTCGTAAAGTCAGTCCGGCAATGGTTCAGCGATATTTCCCAATGCCAGTTGCGCTGTGCTATGTTATTGTCATCAAATTCCTTCGTTAATAGTTACTTCTGACCATTCTTCCACTGTTTCTTTCATTGCATCCAGCAGAATGGCCACTTACTTATTCATATGCTATCTGTGAACAGAATAATAAAATTTTTTAAAAAAATGGCAATTCTGAAGAATCATTTATAAAAGAAAAGCAAACTTTTATGGGACTGCTCCAGAAGTTGTCCAGAAAATTTTAGCTGTTGACAGAGAACAAAAATCTGATTAGCAAGCTGAGCGTTAAACAGTCCACTTTTCACCGACGCATTTATTTGATTCATCAAACTGAGCAGTTGCTCTAAAAACGATAAAAACGATCGTATTTCGAAGACGCATCACGAAGGATCATTAGAAAAACTATAATGACCCACTGTCATAGTGTGGAAAAAACCATAGTGGTTTTGTTTTTTGTTTTTCGACTAATTTATTTAATAGATATATCTGAGTATATTGATTCAAATTAATGATAGTTCCACATTACAATCACTTCTCATAAAATAATTTGACTTTTCAGCTTGACCTTTTCGTTGACCCCAGAATCAAGGCGAATATAGCTGTGCTAGATCAATCTGCTTCATCCTTACTAAATCTAGTCCATATTTGCTATCAAATGCACACCACTTAGCATTTGAAAAGTGATATTTTGAAGAAAAAAGATGTTTTGAAGTGGTAATAAAAAGTTGTAACCAATGTCGCCCTATTAACATGCGATATATCACACAGATTAGCAACGGTTCTTCTATTGTTCGCTTTACTCATTTTTGATACTTAAGATGGAAAAATTCAGTCTCAGACTTTTTCACTTGGAATTCCACATTTGAAAACACTTTTTCTCGAAACCTGTGACAATTTTCCAATGAAAATTTTCTTAATTACGAAAGACTTGCTGATGTGCTGAAATTGTTGCCAATACATCATTAACAGTTCGAGGTCAGTGTTTGGATTAGCATTTTCGATCATATAGGAAATGAAGATTCTAAGAATTTCCTAAAAAACTACCAGATATACATAAATGGTTGCAGAAAATTTTGGAGATAACGAAGGGATTCCAATTTTAGACATAAGTGACCAGCGTATTACCATCGTCACAACTGATGATCAAAAGCAGTAAATTCAGCATATACAAAATATTTTTTTTTTTACTTTGTTCTCATCATGAATCTTCCTTTTTCTTTTATTCAAATGAAAAAAGCTACTTTAAAAAAAATGGAAAAAAAACCAAGAAAAAAAAACAAAACATCCTAAGACAAACAATTTCCTAAGCGGTTTTCAATGAGGTCCATAATGATTAAGCAAAACCCAACGATTATTCAGTGGATCACTTTACTGATTTTTGTAAAACCAACTAAACGGAATTTTTTTCTACGAAAATTAATGTTCAATTATTCCCAAAAATTTTCAAATTTACAGGAATACCAGTATGTTTGCCAGCATGGATTAGGAGCCGACTTAGAATTATTCCATAATCATCCCCCGATGTCATCGTTTTAATTAGGACCTGACTAATTAGACCACAAAACTGGACAAAATATTTTTTAATTTAAGAGCTATTCTGCATTCTACAAAATCGACTCAACTGTTCACCTGTTCAAAAAAAGCTTTTCAAAGACTTACAAAAATTACAGCGCAGGATGGAGAATTTGACCCCCACACCAACGCTTCCATGTATGAAATTATTCCATTTGTCGCATAATAATGTTCACACTATGAATCATATTGAATTTAAATGGGAAAATTATTAAGGAATTTTTCAAATTCGACCAAACCAATGATAGAACGAATTGATGTAAAGAATTCACTGGTGTGTACAATAATCGTGTGAATAATTCTTCTCAACATAGAATTGTAAAGATTTAAGCGCTGACCTGTTAATGATGACGTACGACCCTGCTCTGAGTCATCATTTTTAAGAATGAGATATGAAATAAGCCGCAATACTTGGAGCTATACTATTCTTGATCAGAAGCGCTCCAAAGTTATTTGTAGGAATGAATTTTCCAGAACGCATATATCTGTGAAAAAAAAAGTGCTAACATCCCTTACACTCATATTTCATTTTTTTTTCTCCTGCTTCGAAATTTATGGAGAAATTTAAGTGTACAGAGGTATCCTTTCTTTCGGAAAAAATGTCAAGAAATCATTCAGAGAAAGTGGAATAAATGAATCTTGGGAGCAAACTAAAGGATAAAAATAATCTCTTCACTATTTGCGGAGATATAGTTAAAAATTAGATTGGCTGAGAAAATCATGACTGATGACTGATAACTGATAACTAATAACGCATCAAATTAACCCTTTCATCTCTGAAATTCTGAATATCCCAAACAAATTACCATATATATATGTTATCGTTCATTCATCTGTTCAGAAATTTCTACTGTTGCAATACCCATCGAGCAAGTAAAATTTATGGGATCTCTTCACTTTGCTTATTACTGTTGTTACTGATAAGATAATGATCTTGCTAAAAATTATTGTTGAGAAAGTAATAGAACGATTAATTTTTTCCAGTGTTATTTGGGAGTAATACATTACTGATGCTTTATAGAAAGGCATTCCGCTTTACTTTTACTTTCCGTAAGTCTCAGCCATTCTTTATTTCGTAAATTTTAATACATGAAAATGCAACAAAAGCAATGAACAAAATTCTCATTAACTTTGCGATAAACTGAATTAAAATTACTTTCAATAAACTGATCATTAAATTGTTTTTTAATGAGCTGAGCAGTATGCATGATGCATTCTACGATTTCTAGATAATATGCAATTCAATCTCACTCCATCATCTATTGCAGCAAATTTCGGCACAAATTACTGATATATTGAATCGAAAAGTCCAAAGGTTCATTACACTCTCAAATTTAACAAATAATATTTCTATGTCCATGAAGTTCCCAATATCGACAGTACTGGGTAGTCACTATCTCTTATGGCGGTTTAGCTAAATGTCAATCGCAAGTGACTTCTAAAATAAGCTTAGGTTGAAGCAGTTAGACTATTTCGTGTAGTTTATACATGCTTAGGTTACAATTAAATTAAAATCAAAAGAATCACAAAACACTATATCCGTCTGTTGCGTTCTTCAGATCTCTTCTTCAAAATTTAAAATTGTGGAAGGAAATTTCCAGAAAAAATCATAAAGATTGATGACTGTGTGTGTATGTGTGTGTGTGTGTGTGTGTGTGTGTGTGTGTGTGTGTGTGTGTGTGTGTGTGTGTGT
>NW_018108335.1:126173-129221 GCF_000183805.2 Loa loa | reverse complement strand
GTATGTGTGTGTGTGTGTGTGTGTGTGTGTGTGTGTATGTGTGTGTGTGTGTGTGTGTGTGTATGTATCTGGGTGCGTGTATGTATGCGTATATATATGGATATATATTGGTATGTGTGTTTATATGTGTGTATGTGTGTGTATGTATGTGTGTATATGTGGGTATGTGTACATATATGTGAGCTATGTATGTATATGTTTGTATGTTTATTCATTATAAATTAAAACTGATATAATAGCTTAAGGGAGACGAAAGAGGTTAACACGAAATATATCCAAAATTTTAGCGAAATACATCCAAATATACCTAAATTTAATCCATGAGGCACCAAAGCGGCACGTTTAGCGCAGAAAGGCATCAGTGACATGCATGCAACAAGGGGAGTAAAACAATGGCCTTTGACCTCCCACATAATACTATGAGATTAAGACCACTCAAGCATAATCGGTCATCTAAATTCAAATCTTGAGTTGTACCTCTTTTTTCTCACTTTTTTTTCGCCACCGGATTTGCGAACTAAAGACCAAACTGATTCGAAAATACATCGTAAAGCTCACCAACGGAAAGCTGCTCCGGTTGCTGGCCGATATGTTTGACATTGAACCAATCGTTCGAAAATGGCGTTGTTTCGCATGAGTAAGTCGATGTATTCATCACGGAAAATTAAAACTTCCGTAAATGACTCAATAATAAATAATCTCTTAATATGACAGGATGAAGACGGAAGTAAATTTGAATGGTAGTAGTAGTCGGGTACTGTTAATAGATGTAATAGTAATGATAGTAACAATGATAATTATAGTAATAAAAAATAATTATATGATAGTGACGATAGTAACAAAAATAATAAAAACAATAATAATAAAACTAAAATAATGGTAATAAAAAGATAGAAAGATATACCTCGTTTTACTAGGTGAGATTTAACAGGTTCGCAAAAAATTGACGGTATCAGTATTAGTGATATTGACAATAGGAAGAATGATAATGAATAGCTGATAACACAATGATAACAGGTGATAGCGCGGTGATGATGTCGCAGGGTGCGCGTCTTCGTTCGGTCGTCTTCGTCGTTTTTGTTTGGGAATACAAAATGTGGAGGTAATAATAAAAGTAGCTTTTTTTTGCTTAGTGAATTTCGCAGAGTTCGAGAGAAAGAGAAAAAATGATGTTCGCCCTGTACAGTTGGTTGTCGGAAAATAGGGAAAAAAGAAGAGAAGGAAGAACAGGAGAAGACGGTTTGCTTTAATTTTGTTGATTCGTCGATCACTTCAATTCAGTTTCGTCTATCCTCCTCTTCGTTTGTCAGTCTGCGACTACTCCGCCATTGCAACACACTCTTGTACACAACCGCAGTATGTTTAAAATGTAAATGGTTGATTCTTCTTCTCTTTCCCGGGTGGCAGGTACTGAGAGGTTGGATGGGTGTTCAACAACATTACATCGATATGACGGTGTACTACAAAGTGGCATCTATCTATAGCTTGCCTGCTGCATCTACAACTGCACTCCTTCCTCTGCTGTTATTACTGCGCTTTCTGATATTTTTTTTTATATCGACAAGTGAATACACAGAGAAAGGCTTTCCAGAGTTACTGCAAAGGTACTTGTGATGAGAGGACTTTGTTACATGAGATACATGTCTCAGGTTCCGAAAGTTCCAAGTTTCATAGACATCTTCAAAGCGAATGAGACAGTTGTTAGCTCTGTTTGGAACTTTAATGAAACCAATCACTTCCTCATGAAGGGTGGTGACTTTTAACTTGTTAGTCTTCCAATGAATTTTACGATGTACTGAACAGTTGTCTCATAAAACATAGATGCGTCCACCGATCGGTTCGAAAGTGAATCCTGCAGTCATCACGTTAAACATATGCCCCGAGACTCTAATTAGATCAAAAGAAGGACTTATACTAGCGGATTTCTTCAGGTAATTGGAAAGAATCATGAATAGCCAATCCAAAAGGCAGGGAGATTTTATAACTGGCACCCTGGAACCTACAGCCTAGTTTCAGACATCAGTACTTGACCTAACTACACTGGACGTCTTTATCCAGCCGTAGTACATTTTACCTTTCAACATGCAGTTTTAAATTTGAATAAATTTTAGATACACGGAGAAACACCTGTAGGAATGTAATATACTATCTAATAACTATCTAATATACTATCCATACAAATTCTGCCGGAATATAATGATATAAGCAAATTACTTCAGCACTAGTGAAGTCAGAACACAAAGAAATGTACAAGAATTCAAGTTTTATTGCTAAATAATAATAAATAATTAATAATGATTAATGATAATAATAATAATAATAATAATAATAATAATAATAATAATAACAATAATAATAATAATAATAATAATAATAATAATAATAATAATAATAATAATAATAATAATAATAATAATAATAATAATAATAATAATAATAATAATAATAATAATAATAATAATAATAATAATAATAATAATAATAATAATAATAATAATAATAATAATAATAATAATAATAATAATAATAATAATAATAATAATAATAATAATACTATTGATTCGTTTCC
Source organism: Loa loa (assembly GCF_000183805.2). Taxonomy (NCBI): domain Eukaryota; kingdom Metazoa; phylum Nematoda; class Chromadorea; order Rhabditida; family Onchocercidae; genus Loa; species Loa loa. Next base: position 126,652 of record NW_018108335.1, on the reverse strand, counting down.
CCGTACAATAAGAATTTTACCGGATATAATCGCATTTCCGTACTCAATCAATTGCTAAGCTTCTCTTTTCCTTTTTTTTCCTCTACTAATTCTCTCAGTTTTTTCCTTTTTTTCTCTTACTTTTTAGCCTAAATTTCATCAATAAAGAATCAATGTTTCTTCCTGTCTTTTTTCCCTTTCCAATCTTTCATTTTAACAATTTTCATGAAATTTTTTCACTCCATAGCCTTAATTTTGAGTGTAATAATTTATCGTATTAGCATAAATTCTTTGCTATTTCATTAAAATATAAATTTAAATTGTCACATTTGATTTTAACATATTTGTTGAAATTATCAAATATATACTTTTAATATAAAAATTATAAATTTTTATTTGTTTTATAATACATTTGATAATTTTTCAAAAAAAAAAAAAAAGGAAATGAAAATTATGAAAATAGAAAATAGATCATAATTTATATATATATATATATATAT
>NW_018108335.1:62678-126033 GCF_000183805.2 Loa loa | reverse complement strand
TAATAATAATAATAATAATAATAATAATAATAATAATAATAATAATAATAATAATAATAATAATAATAATAATAATAATAATAATAATAATAATAATAATAATAATAATAATAATAATAATAATAATAATAATAATAATAATAATAATAATAATAATAATAATAATAATAATAATAATAAAACGATAGAATTAATTAATTAATAATAAATAATAAATAACAAATATAACAATAAATAATTAAAATACGTGCCCGCTGAAAGACTATTCGCTTTGTGAACAAGTTCTGTAAATAATCGAAAACTTTTCATAGCAAAGTCAAACTTACTTGAGTTTTCAAATTCCCCACTAGAGTTTAAAGCCTTCTATTAATTAAAAGAGAAATTAAAGCCTTAATGAATTAACATTTAAATAGGGAATTAACATTTAAAAGAAGTCAAAATCGTGGCAAAAATAAACTACATAATAATGGAAAAGAAAACGTACAAATACTGAGAGCCTGTACATAGAAATTTTTTGGAAAGAAATTGAAACTTGAAGCCAATTCAAACAATGAAAGCTTTCTCATGTATCGGACTTGGTTTCACTGAAATTGAAATAATATGCCAAAAATAATTTGAAGAGATTTGAAAGAAATGAAAAATGAAATATTAAGTCAGATACGTGGAAAACTTTTCCATCACATCTATATCACTAAATAATTCACACCACAAATTACCAAATTTCATGGATAATAGTATATGAGGAAGTTGAAAATTAGAAAATTCACAGTGCTAGACTAGAGGATTCCAATAATTTAATAAATTTAAAGGAAACGGCATTAAATCGTTGGAAATTAGTAGGCGGTGAGCAATTAACACATCATTAAGCGATCCACTGCTTCAGTTTCCTCTTTACTTAGTGCTTGCACTCGCGATACCATTACTCGCACTTGTTTCGTTAATTCCAAAATATTACGATTAAGTGTTTGAAGACGTCGAGAATATTCATGCATTTTATTCAGCTGCAACGCAGAACAGCTTATTGTCAATTTTTTTGCTCTTAAACAGATTTCAGGTGTAAATAGAACTTCTCTTAAGAAATCTCCAATGACGAAAGGTGTTCTATTCTGTACCTGTGCTCTTTCCATACACTAATTCCCGTCGTTTTAACCGTTATTTTTCTGGACTCTTATGCTAAAAAAGAATTACCGCATTATTAATTTTTGTCGTAAGTTGTTCTGAATAATACGTATCCACTTCTTCAAGACGTGCAATAAGTCCATTTTGGAAATTTCTGTTGCAAAATGAAGTGATTAACTTCAATAAAAAAGTTGAATAGAAATTTGTAAACCATTTAAGAGATGGAAATAACTGAATTCGAAGAACATATGAACCCAACATGAATAACATCTCTTTACAATATAAAAAATATAACATTTATTATCAACAGTCAGTAACTTGTATTGTAACTGTATTAGAGAGCGCCTCTATCTTAATTTACGGCAAAACTTTTTTCCCACTTTTTTTCGGCAGCAACTTCCTGCATCAAACATTATGTGTATGAAACAAGACATTCTAATTTCTTTCCACGTATATCATTTTACTAAAGAAACATCGCTGAAAATATGTTATTAGCAAACGCAATTGATGAACAGTGTCCAAGGTGGCAGAATAATATCTCAACATAAGCCTTTATCAATGATAAATTCTAAAACGTAACTGAAAAAATCCATACCCCTTCAATTGTTCCGACGTTCAATGGATAGGGGTTACTTGAATGTATATATTAACAGAGATGGTTAACTTAAAGTGCAAAAAAAGATAGGACGTACATCAGCTCGGTGAGAAGCACCATAACCATATTTTGATGCGGTAGATCAGCGACTAGTGATAAGTCCAAATTTGCACCCATTTTACAAAATCCCAGTCAAGTGAAGCTTTCTGCAAAATGTTAAATAGATAGCAGTTTTTTTTTCCTTTCAGAAACAGTGTTGTAAGAGCTGCTGAACGGAGTTACACTGATCTTTATAATCAATCAGATTAATTTCATTACTAGTTGAGCTTCGATCGCAGTTTTTACAGTCTGAAATTACAATCAATCCTAACCAATTCACCTCAACCTGTTCGCCAGTTTTCACTTATTTCACTTCAATTACGGAGAATGCAATTTTTTTTTTGTCGGGTTAAACGTGTTTTACGAAACACAATGAGGGGATGCCATACTAAACAGATGACGAGGGGAGAAACGAAATCAGAACTAAGCAGAAATGGTGGAAATAATGTCGTGCAGATTACGACAGCGTGTCGATATAACAACACAAGTACATTTATCATTTCTTTTCCTAATAAGCAAGACTTGCAATCAAAAGTACCTATTCTTAAAACCATTACTGTGTTCTTAGCAGTCCTTATCAGCTGATCTACTTAACAAATACAGCAAAATCTTCTGGAAATATCTGCAAAATTTGAAATCATTGGTACCTTTTAATTGGTACTTTTCTGTAAAAGTTCAATTCCCACTCTCTCAGGGCACGGTAGTGCTGCAAATAACTTTCAGAAATAAACCAAATTTCCATTTAAAATTTATGACCAAATACTGATGCGACCAAGGACATGTACTGAATTAAATTTTAAAACTGTATTTGAAAAAGTATATGCTTCATAATACAAAATTGATTAAGTAGCAACAAATTGAGTAATTAAAAAACGATAAAGCACAATACAAAAAATAACTGAGAAAAACTTTGTCGAAAACTTCTAAAAGAAAAATATAAAATGAATAAACAACGCTTGCAATAAACGTGTACAAGTAAGGCTGAATCATTTTTAGTGTTTACACAGATTCGAAAAAAATAGGCATATCTTGATGATAAAATACAAGGCATTTGTAGCACCGACTATACACACTGAAAATGAAAAAACATGTCATTATCAAGGCATTCGTAACCCAACCAGATCCATAAGATATCGAACGTGTCAAACAAATTAATGGACTTATATGAAGCATAATGAAGGTTGGCATAAGTAAATGACTTTCGGATAATGACGAGTCTATTCAGGAAAACACACAAAGTTCAAAATTTTCGAACCACTTTGTGTAAAATAAGGAAAAGAAAAAATAACCTTAAATATTCCATTCAAACTGCTTCCCTTTGTTTTCGTAGCCGTCCTCTATCAATGAATCATCATCCGATCGAGAGAAACAAACTCTACTATAAACTAACCAAAAACAAATTAATTTATGGAAGAAAAAGAAATCAGCAGCAATAAATTTATAAAAAAAATATGAAGCAGAGACGACCCCCGAAAACCTGAAAATCGCTTATGACGACAAAACCGAAAGCTTTCAAATGATAACTGAAAAGAATAAGTGCAAAAATGAAATTAAGTACACTTAACGAGCTGTAAATGTGATAGAAGTGCAAAAATTTATGTACAAATGACTGAAGAAATAAACATCGTCCACTTCAGATAAATATACGCTCATAATGCACAATCAGAATTAGACAAGGCAAAAACAAAAAAGGCAGGTAAATTCCAGAAAAAGAAAAAACTGAAGAAATATCTGAATGCAGACAGAGAAAAAAGTTACCTACTGTATGTAAAACAGGTCTTCCAATTTGTAAAGTAGCAACGACGAATAGCTCTGCTTACTCATCAGATTTACCCCCTTTCTTATTAGTTAACATCGTGGTTCAGACAGTGAAAAACAAATCAGAATCACCCCAGAAACATATTTTATTTATTTCTCGAGAGACATGAGCAAACCAAGAAGAGATTGTGTTTGTAATAGCTAAGCTCTAAAACAATGCAAATTATGTCAGTCAATGTTACTGGAGAATGGAAAATAATTCCCAGTTTTGGATCACTACCTACTTACTGACTGAAGTCAGTTACTAGAACTAAATGTATTTGAAATTTATAAAAAATAATACTTATATGAAACTATGCGATCGTATATCAATCAAGGGCACCGAAATGACGAGAGATTGATGCTTCCGATTAAGCTAGGCTGCCGTGATTGGCAGCACTTCAATCTCAGTTTCCAAAGATGAATATTGAAAAAGATCGCCATTACATTTTTTAGGTCACAAAAATATGCATTTGATTCAGTAGCTCTTAAGAAAACAGACTGAATTACTAGCATTTATCACTCATTTCCTCATCCTCTTTTAGAGATTCCAACAAATTGAAGTTACCTAACAAATTCTGATCTTCACTATTTTCCACAGAAGTTGGTGAATCTAGTGGTGGTACAGCCAGTGCATTCCTTTCCGTTTTAGTGGGCAACGAATTTAAGAGGGTTTCCATCCAGGCAGCTGCTTCGCTTTCGCTGTTAGAAATGGTCCTATAATTAGAAACTGGGCTCAAACAACTTTCGAAAAAACTTTTTTTTTTTTCAAAGACAGTTACGAAACACAACACGAAGATGCCAGATGTTAAATCATTCCTGTATCTATTAGAACGTTCATAAACTGCATAAAGATAAGCTAGCTTGGCAAAAAATGTTAGTACTTCAGTATCTTATGGGTCCTTTTACTAGTTTTTTATTTAATGTTACAAATCTTGAAGAAAAAAAATCTTGCAGTTCGCATCAAATCACCGAATTTATAAAACACCATGCCAATGACCTATTTTTCGCAAACTTACTTTACATGACTCCTTAAATGTGTCTTGACGTTATCTTTCCGAGCTATACACCGTCCACACACAGGACATGAATACCGTTTTTCACCAGTATGAATCAGTTGATGTCGGCGAAATGTAGATGAATCCGCAAAACGTCGTGGACACTTGTCACACTGCAAATTAGAAAATTTTAAACTAAGTAAAGAAGGTTTATTTTTTGAAGATGTAGGTGAGAAGCAAAAATGAACTAACAAAAAATACACAAGATAAGCTTTGTTTCACTATTAATATAGGTGGCGCACGATCGACATAAACATTACGCAGGGAACTCCAAAGGGAGCTATGCCGTTCAATTACACCTTTCATCAAGAGTAAACAAAATTGACTTACACAGAACCACGTAAGAAAACCAAATCAATATACGAAAAACATCATAAAATCCTTTAAACAAATTAGTGCAGAACGCTTGGTTCAATCACATTTTGTGGCTGGGGAAGTTAAACAACTTATAACAAGATAGTACAGAGGAGTTTCATGTACAAATTAATAGGATACCGGGATACCATAAGATGAACAGTGATTATCTACTGTAAGCAAGACGGGAAGTTCGCTTCCAAACTCCTTCATTAACTATCAGTTTATTTTGGACAGCAAACTTTTGAACAATCTGAAGATTCTCTTCAAAGTACTTGACAAATCAAGGACTGCATGTAAGCTTTCAATAAGCTACGGCTTTATCTCTGCTTATCCAGATTCTCCCCATGTTTTACAAGCAATTCTTCATAATAGACCAGAAAGTGCAATGAGTTAGTCAACCGAGAAATGAATCTAAGGATTACAAAGCACCAAAAACAAACTTTATAAGGTCTTTCTCCAGTATGAATACGAATATGGGCCTTCAAATAATGCTTTCTTCCCTTCTTGCCACAAAATTCACAAGCATACTTTTTAACCAGATGCGCTTTCATATGACTCAGCATATCGCTGCTTTTAACCTCCTCTGTACAAGCTCGACAACGACCGTGCTCTGAAATTAGGAATCGAAATCACGGTCAAAAACGTAATTTTTATCACGGATTAAACTTATCTGTTCTGAGATAACAATGGAACCAATCAGATCTGAAGCAAGGTAATATTTTTTCATCTCAGTGCAATGAAGACAATTTTTCACGATTTCTCGAGAATATTAAATAGAAAAAATTCTTTATATTTGCTTGTTAAAGAATACAAATTTACCACCGTCCAGGTGCTGATTTATGAAATGTTCCTTTATTCCATCTTGATCTTGTAATGTTACTTCATCCGGACATACTGCACAAGAAAGAAGCGAAGCAACACCCATCAGTAGGTCATCATTGGCTAATGCGTCTTTATTCCGAATTGCCCGCTTTTTTTTGAAATTCTTAAATAACTATAAAACTTCACACTGATCAGGAATCGAAAATAGGTATCAATAAACATCGGGCACTTATTTTCAAGAAGACTGAAAATACCAAAATCTTGGATTTTATATTCTTAATCTTAATTTAAATTAATGTTATATTATATTCTTAATCTGGGAAAAATGAAGAACTTGAATCTCTACCTTTACAAGTCTCATGTGACCTCGCCATCGTCACTTAGGTATGAAGAAAAAAGGCATTTCCAGTATGATTGCTTTACAATATAACAACCCTTGACTACAGAGAGGTAAAATTGTCAAAGTGGCAACTTCTCCAACAATTAGTGAGTGTCATTTGAAGCAGCTGGAGAAAGTTTAAACATACCGGACCAGATTTAAGAGGCACAGAAGAAGTTAGTGACGAAGACAGAGAACTTCGTTTCGGTGGCACAGTAACGATGTTGAACTTTGGCGATTCTTCCGCATCAGTAATTTGTGCAGTTGAAGAAGTTGGCATTGGTTGAAGTAATGGTTCTTCTCTTTTGGATACGGAATTTTCAGCCTCATTTGTCATTTTCAGTGGCTGTATCGGATTCTGCTGTTGCATTACTGCATACAACATCTCTAACTCCTTTTCGAGCCAACCACGCTTCCTCTCCATCTGTAAAATTAAGCAAAGTTAAGTCAGAAGATAGGAGAATTCCCTCCAAAAACCAAGGATCTACCCATATAATGCTGAAGATAGTTTAAAATAAATCGAAAGAAAGTTGAATCGTTTCTTGTTTTCCAACTTTGACTACAAGAGGACATAATTACAGTCTACAAGAATCTTTAGAATAATGAAAGAAAAAGAAAGGTTCTGCAGACTTCAACCACTAGAATTTCAGCATAATCTGTCGAATTCCAGAAAAATGTAAGCTTAGTGTTTGCAACAAGTTTTATTACAACAAAAAAGTAATACTGAAACTGACCTGTGCTATTTGAGATTTCATACTCAAAGCATCCTTTTCCAACAATTCACGCTGCCAGCGCTCTTTCCACAAATCATTCTGCAAATCTCGAAAAAGTGCTATGTAACATCTAGGAGAGAAAAAGCATTATGGAAGAATTGCGCAAGAACAAAGTTCCCATATTTGTATTTTACGGCCTAAAGTGCCGATCAAGTAGATCGAGAGGGGATAATAATCAACACTTTTAAGTCTCCTGCAAAACTGCAACTATCACCGCGAGCAATCGAAAAAGCAAAAATAAAGAAGTACACAGAGAAATTAATACCCAATGGTTCAAAGTAGAACCGTTGAGTGTTAATATTAATTTCGCTGTGGTTCGAAGTGGAACAGCGCCATGTCCTAGTGAAAACAAAAAAAGAACGAAGTACAGAAATTTTGAATTATTCAGCTAAATAGAAATCACCATTATCAATTAAAATCCAGTGGAAACACCCTGCCCTTAAAGAATGAAGTCAATAAGGAGCAGACTCGAAAACAGCCACTAGAATCAGTTTGAATACATGAATGGAATGAAATGAAGCTCCACTTTTGGAACTTCTCTTAAAAAAAATTGCATAATCGCTGTAAAATCGGGAAAATACGGGATGGATTATACAGAGAGACCAATATGAAATAATCGGACGACGACGAACACAGAATTCTTTTCAAACTATATACATAGGTTAAATTTCATGAATTCCAAAATACAAGTTTAATTTGTCTTATTGAACGCAGCCTACCTGTAAATTATGAATGAACATTAACAAGTGACTCTTCCATTCCGCTGCGGACGGAGTGCGCAAAGCGAGTCGTAATGCTGATGGACCATCACCAGGGGCGATACAAAGCCGGATGAATAGACCCATTTCTTGCTCACCAATCAAATTAATCATTGTGCTAAAAAACTTGCACATTCAAACTAGACTTCCAAATACACGATTATTTTGAACAGAAAGCTTACAATCTTGGATCATCTGATGGCATATTCGCTCCCTCAATCATATTCTTCAGGATGGACGGTGTGCGTTGCCCATAACGAATTGCAACTTTGTCGATTTTTGAATCCATTCGACAGGAATACAGCAATGAAGGATCTTCACATGATGAAACCCAAAGAATATATACCGTGTGGCGATTATCACCATTTACCTAAGAAATATCAAATAGACATATAAAGTTGTATCCGAAGCGATTTAAAAGAAAAATCCGAATTTTGACTATTGTCACAACGCTTTGATTTCAACAGAGTGAAATACGTCCTTAACGATGTCTTTCTCCAAAATTCCAGTGTTTTAAAAAGAAACGAGGTGAAAAGTACCTTTGCTTCCTTAGAATTTCTCTTGAGAAGAGGTAGGACATTATGACTTTCGCACTGAGCTTACATTTCATGAAATAACTTTGAATGGATTTAGACTATGATATCCATTAGCATAGTAATAACTTCAGGTGTTAAAAATATTACAACTTACCAATGTACCAGCTTCGTCTTCAGCATCTGCAAATGATGTTTCAAAACGGAATGTACATTTTACACCTCTGAAATATTTGTCGCGATCTAAAGCAAATTCATTGTTTCAAAGTATCAAATTAAATCAGATTTGCGGGAGAGTTGCAACTCTTGCATATGTCAGGAATTACTTGAGCAAATTTTATATATTATACTTTGTTTAAATCATATCTACTTACTTAATTAACCACTCCCTCAAATTGATCGAGTATTCTACAAAATCAAAAAAAAAGGAAGGTAAGAAAGTAAACTGCTAATTAGAATGCTGGGGACAGCAACTACTGTCGTATCATTAATCGTTAGGAACTTACTTTAACCCAAACTGTACAGGAGCGTTAGTTATCCAATAACTGTCGAACGATTCGCATGGCAGAACTGCTGAACTGCGTAAAGCAGCTGCAGCAAAACTTGCAAAATCCATCCTAAGCAAACGGCCCCTCCTGGATGGGTTTCAACCTGCAATTACTTACTTCCAGCAGGTGTAGAATGAGGACGAAAATGTTCAACATCAAAGTCCATAAGGCATTTATTTGTTCCAACGACGACTGAAAAGAGGAGGAGACATGCTTCAATGAATATACAGTACCTGTACATCGTTATAGAGAGGATATACAGGTACTGTAACTGTTCGGAAGGAAGTAAAGCATTTTCCAGATGCTGGAGGACCATAAAAAGAGGAAAAACAATTCATCATACAGGGATTATACGGAGAGAAAAACCAGAGAGTCATCAATGTCAGGCCCTGAACAAACAGCAAGAAAGGGAAAGCGGGACTAGTTTAAACAATAACGTCGTATAAACATGCCAATAGGAGGGGTATCCCTTTGCCGATACATAAAGATACGGAGCCTTAGAGTGAGGAGGAAAGAAGGCATCTAAACTGGAGCTACTCTACTACACAAGGGCTGACATTGACAAGAGGTGCAAGTCGACAGTCATTCCAACGGGTAGAGGTACTCAGCAAGAGGCGGGAGATGGGAAGTACCACTGCTTTGCTGGGACTTTCGCGCGGGAAGAGGCAGGATATTATAACTTTTGCAGTGAGCTTACAATGTTTGCAGACTCCGAAAGGGAGAACATTGTCATCGAAGGAGAGGAACTGTCGAACAATAGAAGCATATTTCTACCCTTTCAATGACAGGTCGATGGAGAGTGATGGTCACCTGAGGAGAGAACTAACTCCGTACAGGCATTACATCACCTCCACTGACAAATCGATACCATGAAGGAGCGAAAGGCCTATGTCATCGGCCGATAGGTAACTCTTCCACATACAGTGCACCCTGCATCTCACAACAACTCACAATATCGGGCTTCTATATCCTGCTCATGCACTATTTGAAAAGTAACTACAGTAAGATGCACAATATGTGGGCCAGTCAATTATTTCAGTATCATTCAATTTAATTATTTCTTGTGATTGATGTTCCTTCGATTTGCTTCTCCGATTCTTCTAACTGTCGACTCTGGATGGTTGACTAATCACATGTGTCGGCTAGAAGAACCTCGACATCTGATAAGATTACCAGCTTTTAGTTCCAACTTCACTTTCGATGTTAGCGCGTACGAAATACCGAAAGATCCAGCAAGCACAATAATCACACCCCGCCATCATTTTGGCGGTATGAATGAGATTCGTCATTTAGCTTCTTCAGAAACTGGAGTTCCAACACGGGATTTGTTCGAGTACTGTAGCTATGAATATGGCACTTTGTTCGTAATTGTTGCTTATGTTGGATATGAATGGGTGTGTGGTGTGGTTGTCGTCTGTGCGAATATAAACTATTAAAGTGCGTACGGTATTGATGCATCTTAAGGAAAAGATTAGCTATTGAATTACTTGTTGTATTTAATTAAATGCTTTCGAAGAAGGTTGCAGAGAAAAATTGATCTGTATTGAGATATAATCCATGTAGCTATAACAGAAATACACTTTGCATTTACGACATTGTACACTTAAGTACAATTGCTCTGACGTTCATGGCATTCGATCGCCACAGTGTTGTTATGATTCGCTGTGTTGCTAATAGGGTTTATCGATGTTGTGTTAATTTATTGAGAAATATACTAATTCAGGTTTCAGAATTCAGCAGAGAGGAAGAAATCAAAAAGATTGATGGCTGGTCGACGTACGGGATCGTATGGTTATCAACAAACAGAAGGACTTTCAGGCGCTGAATATTTGGCTTCTATTTATGGCACTGAAAAAGACAAAGTTAATTGTTCATTCTATTTTAAGGTTGGTGTTAAATCAATGTTTGTATGCTTCTATTTATGGCACTGAAAAAGACAAAGTTAATTGTTCATTCTATTTTAGGGTTGGTGTTAAATCAATGTTTGTATTGTATGTGGGATAAAAGGCAGCAATAAGTCTCATTCGAAATTCCTAACATGTGCAAGATAAATTTGTTAATGCCCATGATTACCGTGGACAAGGCATTCATAACCTGCAAATTTCTAGAAATTTCATTTTTTTTTTAGATCGGTGCCTGTCGTCATGGTGATAAGTGTTCACGAACTCATCATCGGCCAACATTTTCGCCTACCGTTTTACTTCAGAATTTTTACCACAACCCGATTGTTGACGTACGCCAAGCAGATGCTTTCGACAGTAAGTTTCAGTTTTGCGGTTTATTTTGAAGAGTTTGAATTGCCGTTTGTTATAAAGCATATTTTTCTCGAAAAACTTTTTCCAGAGGTTGGGAAGAAGAATGACGAGGAGCAAGCTTATTTCGATGAGTTCTATGAAGAAGTAAGTGGCAACATTATTTTTAAAAAATCTATTAGTATTTCGGTTTTTCTACCAGATTTTAGAATCATGAGTATTTGCAGAAAGACTTGACACCAGTATTTTCCGGAAACATCAAGCTGCAGTTAATTTTTGAAAATTTTGCCAGGTCATTTCTCGATAGTCTAAAGCTGTCTGGAGTGATTTAATATTGCTTATGCAGTCATTTAATGGGTCGTTCTAGGTATTCACTGAACTGGAAAGGAAGTATGGTGAAATAGATGAGATGAATGTTTGTGAAAATATCGGCGAACATATGATCGGTAATGTTTATGTGAAATTCATGCGGGAAGAAGATGCTGAAAAGGCGGTGAAGGATCTTGAAAATCGTTGGTAAGTTAGGGAAGTAATTATACCCTAACAGTCATACATTCGTAAGTCCCCGCATTGCATGTTTCAGGTTGTCATGTAGATTCTGTGGCATCGTGAAAATTTTGTTTTTTTTCATGTTTTGATTTTTGGACCCGGATTTTGAGCACTTTTTTAAGGAGGCCGAGAAAGTGGAGTAGTTTATGAAAGTTCTTTCTGAATTCCTGAATAGGGTAAGGAGTTGCATAAGTGTACTCTTGTAAACCGTTCTCCTATCGAAAACTCATGCTCAACTTGTTTAGATTCTCAACGTCGCTCTGTCAGCAGTACCTGGCGAATCCAAATTAAATGGCTTATTGCTACAGCAGCAATCTTACCAATCATTCTTTTAGATATTGCATCTGATTCAATTATATTTAGATTCATAACACAAATTCTGTAGTCAAAAGTGCAACTTCTTAAGCAGTCTTCTCTCCGGAAAGCAGTACTGTGTTCTGGATCGGCCAGGAATATGTAAATTTAATGAAATTTCAAGAATTTAGTAATCAACAGAAGCACTTCTTCATTCCTTAGCATCACTAACTTAATCCTAATTTAGATATTTCTCATACATTCCCTGATGCGATGACGATCCCTCGAAAGGTAAATTGTTGTTGGTTAGGGTGTAGAGAAATAACCCTCTTGCTTTGTGGTCTAAGTCCAGTGAGTTAGTGCTACCTGTTTTTTTTGCTGGATTTTACTTGATTTATTATTAGTTTTGGCACCTTTTCCTTCTTACAAGTTCACTGCTTTAAAATAATTAACTGGAAATTTCAGGTTTAACGGACAGCCGATATACGCAGAGCTTTCACCAGTAACAGATTTTCGAGAGTCGCGTTGCCGTCAGCATGAAGTGACCACATGTTATAAAGGTGGATTCTGCAATTTCATGCATCTGAAAGCGATCAGTCCGGAGTTGGGGGAAAAGCTTTTTGGTCGCAGGTATTTCAGTGTTCGTATGAACTATGTGTCGCACATTTTTGGTTTGGGCTTCTGCGTCAGAGTTGATGCCACTTTTTATTAGTTGTTCCATATCTGGATTTCTGAGATCTTCAATTGGCCTACAAAAGGAAATTTCGAGTATAACGCAGCCAGTGGAGGAGAAATCTAAGCATAGAAATGCCTAGTAGAAAATTCACTGTAAACTTACCATGCTAAAGATCCTGCTTTCATTTATTTAAATTTTCGCATGAAATATTTGCAGAGGTCGTTATGCAGATGAAGCAGGCCACTATCCGAGCGCTAAACGCGGTCGTCGACGTGAACGGTCACCGCGTGATCGATCCCGTGATGACTGGCGAGAGAGGGAACATGGTCGACGATACTAATGTACATGCATTTTTTTCTTTGTTCTTTAACTGATATTGGTTATTATTGTTTTACATTTCATGCAGTTTTAGATGTAATGATTATTCCGAGAGCGAGGAATATCGTGACATCTGTAAATTTGACTTTAAGTAGTTCTTGTGGGTTTATTTGCTACTTTATCATGTTCCAAATTCCTTACACTTTTTCTTAGTAAATGTCTCCATGAAGTTTAATCCGCATAGGAAACACTGAATTTATTGAGACACCTTTTTTAATCTCTGAATTCGGTGTGTTTGATGTGTATCTCTCGAAATATTTCGAAGCTTTTTTCTAAATATCTATAATAATGCCAAAACCAGTTAATCCCTCCGCTTTACAAGAAAAGAGAAAATTCTATTTTCCAGCTTGAGGTTAAGCCACAGAACTTTTTAAAGCTTTGATACTGCTTGGTCCTTTCTCGTGGATGGATTACTGGTTGTTATTGATTTTTAAGCGACTGATACTGGTATTATGCTTATGTTGTTATCAGTTTTAGCTGTGAGAGCTAATAACCGCATTCCTACATACTTTAACTTTCTGTATTATATTTTCCAAATAATGAATGCTGCATTATTTTTGTTATTTATTGATTTTTGGAATAAATTATTTTCCATTCCCACCGGCCCAACTTTGCGACATTAGAGTCTTTTGCGATTACTGTTTTCTATGCAAGATTTTTTTTTGACATATTGCACTTTGTGCTACAGAAAATATATGCCATTAGTTCTAGCTACCGGCAGCTTATGACCTACGACTTCTATTTATTTTGTCTTCTTTGCATCATAAGACCAATGACATCAAAGTCTCTGAAGATTTCTGCTTTTTCCGCGAAATATGGCTTCTCTTCGGCTATGTTATACTTTCCGAGATCCTCCTCAGTTGGTATTCGGGTTGTTTCAGGATAAAGAATCTGCAATACTGCACAACTGTATAGATGGAAGAGGTATTCACGAGAATTAAGCGCAGAGTCCACAGTACGCATTGAAAAATTCAAAAAAGCATTTGAAACTGGAAAATAATGAACCTGTTTGCCTTCGTCTGACGAAGTATGGCAAATGCGACCAATCATTGGAATAACATACTGATTACAAATAACCACGTAAAATCGTAACAAATGGGCTTCCAGTTCGATATTTGGTCCTCTCAAATTTTTATTTTCGAGAAAAATCATGTCATCTATAACTTCAACTCCCTGAAATGTCATTCGCATTAAAGTACGATATATTAATAAAGCTTTTTCACAAAGAAAATGTGGAAAGAAAAAAGGAAGTCAAATAATCACCTCAAATTTTAGTATAGTCTGGTACATTTAAGGGTAGTGATGTTTGTTAAGTGCAAGATGTAAGAAGTTATATATTAAACACAGAATTAACAAGTTAGTCCGGCTGCTAATCAAGAACTATAAGAGAAGAACCTTATTTCTCCAACAATGAAAGAGACAATCCAAGAATAATGAAAAAGCACCTCTTGCCGTAGAGAGGCTTTAACGATCGATTTGTCTAGTAACCAAGGACTTTCCATAGAAACTCGCAGAGGTATAACTTTTCTGATCAATTCTCTTCCAAGCAATATGTAATCATATGGAATGCGAACCCGTTTTATCAACTCATCTTTCATTTTCTGAAAATAAGGCACTTGAAGCAATCCTTTAAAAATGAGGGTTTTTCTTCAGAACCAATGAACTATCCCATTATTTTTGAAGTACTGCCTTTTCTCAGTACATATGTTACTTCATCTTGTATTCTTTTAATTCCCATACAAACCTCCTTCATCTCTCCATAATATTGCAAGTTGAATGGTGAAGCATATGCTGCCTTCTGCGTTAACAACAGATCTGTTCGTGCAAGTCGACGATTCACTTCAACAACATCAAACTGATTACCAATACCTCAAAAACAAAATTTAGAACTGCTGACTCCAAAAACAATATTTAATTATGTCCTACTTACATGATAAGCTGGAGCACTGAATCTAATTTATAAACTAACCTTCTACATCTCTGAGTAAAATAACTTTCAGAGGTCCTACTGGTTTCAAATCCTCAATTTCGACAACCTCGAGTTTCATAAGATCTGGATGTTCGGTTGGATTTCGTTGCATACGTTCCAGCTGTGTCGGTTCTGAAGCAAAAACCCTTCGTAGAATCCATGTAAACTGCAATAATAATTCAAATTAACTGAGTCAAGAGAAAGTACCTACTATCAAGTGCAAACCAAACTCCCGCAGAAGGACGAGACGATAATGAAGGAAAGTCATTCAGTAGTTAAAAACATGTATGACAATGTGAAATAACGTGCCCAGTCAAATGGGAATGTATCATGTGCTTTATATGTACTTAATGAAAAAAAAAAAACCAACACAGAAAGGCTGATTTCGGAAGCAAATGGGTCTATTCAAGTGACAAAGTTTAATCCTGAAATGTAAAGACTCACTCACCCGATACTGTACAACTGAGTTGTTGGTGAGATTGCCGAGAAGTCTGCAAAGTGGTAGAAGAAGCATCGGGAATTCCTTCGGGAATCCAGTTCAACCAGCCAGATATTTCAAAAGATCTTTTCAGACTTTCACGCACAGCAAATTATCGATGCAACTATGAGTAGTGAAATGAATTGTGTGAATACCAAACACTAATATCAAACTGGGTTTCCTTTCTCTTTCTTCCACAGGAACAAATATGCAGTCGGAAATTACTTCTGATAGTTTTAACTTATCGTTCACAGAAGGCAAAAGTAACCCTAAATCCAGTTTTCACAGATGGTTATTTTTATTTCCATAGAAAATTTCTGTCATCATCAAAAAAAGCACTTTGGGGTTTGAAAAAACTAAAATGAATGAAGGGAACAAAACTCCCAATACCATTCATTCGCCATCCGTAAACACTATGGGTAAAAAAGTCGGATTAGGTCGGTACTCGAATAGCGATTACCGGAGATTCATGATGTGATCGATGATGAGTTGTTCCGTTCACTTGGCGGAATTGAGGAGGTGCTAGTCGTTGGTTGTTCAGTTCATCGGGTGACGAATAATGAGTCGTTAAGGTGGATTATTCAGTATGCTGGCAATTCCAGAGTTCCTCTCTGTTGCCTTGGTTCTATCTGGTGGTTTCCATCAGTTTCCCCTTGTTTGTTAAAATATTTTATACATTGCTGTTCTTGATTGTTAGTTTCATCAATAAGAAAAACACTGATCCTTTGTACTGAGCCGAATAAAACTCTCGGTCGAGATGGAAGACGAATTCTGTCACAAAGGACCAATAATCTTTTTCTCGAGTTTTTCTGCCATGCATTTATTTGCCATTGACATCATCTAAAATTATTTCTTAATTAAATTGCCGAAATGTGATATCTTCCAAGTATAGAAGCGATGACAGCACCAATAAGGGTGATGCATTTAAAAATTTATATTAGCTTGTTCCTTCGCATATTTCATTTCTACAATTAACGAACTAATTGAATAAATATAACCTCAGTTTGTCATTTTTATCATCACTACGACTGCAAAAAAAATTTCGAAAATCCTTTGCCGAATTCTCGTCTGTCAAGGAAATGAAAGATTGTTAAAGCTTACTGATAGTATATCATCCAATAGTTACGTAACTGATAAACAGACTTCTGCAGATCAATCTCCTCTCCCTTAGTTTTCTCCTCTGAAATGCACAATTTCTATCTCGGAGTTGACATGGCAGTCATATCAATTTAAAATCTACTTGATTTAAAATTTAATTTAATTTAATTCATCAAATTAAAAAATTCAATTTGAAATCTGTCTCTCATTCAAAGATCTGGTATTAGTAAAACTTAAGCGATATACACAGAGGTATTATTATTAGTAGTATTGCCACTATTTGTCCTTGAATTAAAATGGCAATTTAATCCTTTAAAGGAGAGAGAGAGAGAGAGAGATGAGAAAAGTTAGTTTATCAGTTACGAACTACTGAATGGTGTACTATCGCTTTGCTAACTTTTTTTTTTTCTTGGTAAAATAACAAAGCCTGAGTTGGGAAGACTATTAAAGTCCGACGAATAATCGATAGGCCTAGGGGAGACTACATCCTTTCACTTTCTCTTTGCATCTTTTGAGAAGAGCACTGGAATAGTCCACTTGGTGTAAATAGTCCTGAATAGGGCTGATCAAGTTTATGCACGTGGTTTTCTTGGCTTTTCTCTTGTTTTTCTGTTTCTTATAACTGGAAGGTCGGCCTGTTCTCGAGGAAATGCAGTAGTCATTTTGTTTGTTTAATGGATGACGAATAGCATTCTAAGGAATGATCATTTGAAGTAATATTTTATCAATCTTCATCTACCTCAAATAATATCATTTCCACTCCTCCAATTCCTGCGCGCATTTCAAACATTAGTCATCTTTTTCTCATTCCTTTTAATTTATTCTACTATATTACTCTTTGTTAGTATTTTCTCCATGATGATTGTGGAAAGAACTATTCCGTAAAGATTTTAACTAATGTGCAATCGTGCTATACCAACATATGTATTGGAACAGTCCGAATACTTGATCTGCTTACAGTGCGTGTGTTTATCCGTTTAAAAACCGATGATAAATATATCAAAATTTCAGGTTGATAAGGGAATGTGATTATCACCTGGTGTGGTACCGACTCTTCTTCAGATCCTTGTTAATAATGGTCCCCTTCATTTTTATATTGGTATTGTGAAACTAAAGACATATCAAAGGTTGGAGTTTCCCATTCCAATCAATGTACGGTAGAGATTTGAATAGAGAGTGACCACAGAAAAGTAGGAATGTTTTAAGATAGATTTTTTGTC
The DNA here is from genome assembly GCF_000183805.2 of Loa loa. Lineage (NCBI taxonomy): Eukaryota > Metazoa > Nematoda > Chromadorea > Rhabditida > Onchocercidae > Loa > Loa loa. The sequence continues at coordinate 108,281 of NW_018108335.1, read as the reverse complement.
TGAAAATGAATTCCCGTATGTTAGCACTGGCTGCTCAACTGAAGTCCACTATTAGTGTTTGCTCATATATGTGGTAATCTCTTACAGCTCATTGGTACTTCTAAATGTAGTGTGAAAATGACGTTGTATGATGTGTAAATAGATGATATATATAGTGAAGGGGCCAAATCACGTCATCAGTGTTTGTGAGCAGATGGAAAAATTTATCACTAGAGTTTGACAATGTGCTCGAAGATTAATGCTTTTCGGGTGGCTTTTTCTGAGGCATTTCCTTCGGCTTTCCATTCTGCAACAAACATAATACACACACACACACGCACACGCACACACACACACACACACACACACACACACATACACACACATACACACACACACATACACACACACACATACACACACACACTCACATACTCACACATACACATACACATACACAATAAACACACGTTTGGAGTGGATTTGCTATTCGTTTTTCAAGGGTATGGTAGGATGAACTTTCACGTGAGAAATGTCGTGGAGTGCTATTTGGCCTTCACGCACATATTTTTGAAGTGATCTGCAAAATCTTTTCCCGAGGTACTGTTTGAAATTTGATAATATATTCATTGTAATAAAAGGAATGTAGAAAGAAGTGAGAGTAAAATCTACTAATACTTGCTGAGATTTTATGGAAGTTCCGGGATATGTTTGAAAAATCCGAGTTGTGATTAATTGTTTTTCTTTGACAGTTCCTCCAAATGATTGTCGAACAAAAGTGTTTTTCAAAATTTCTGAGAAAGGAAAGTTCTCTTCCTAATTGATTTTTTAATGGCGCGATCATTATTTTCCGTTGTTATTTTTTTTGCCGGATATTCAATTGCAAATTATGGAGACGGCGAAAATCCCGGCTAAATAATGATTTCTGAATTCTAAGATCTCTCTCCGGAAGATCCTTTATTATCAATTTACTCAATCTTGATTACTTTAAAACTCAGCTATTTTTCTATTTATATTCCAAGTAGTTGTGATAAGCACTTTTGTTTGCTGTGATTCACTTTCTGCTTCATTTAACTTCCATCATTCAGTCTCGAGAGTAAACTAATTTTCGTTTAAATTAAACAACTTTTTGTAAGAAAATTCATGTTACTACTGGCTCTGATTTGGCGCCATTGTTAGTTATCTAAACAAAAATGAGAAAATGTATGCCCAGTTTTGTCTGTCAGTACATGGATACAGTCATGCTTATTAATGTTTCATTAGCTTATATTGTTCCCCTCTTATAATGTTTCAGGTTTTCCTATAGTATCAACACTAAAGATCATGGAATGTAGATCAATGTCTTCCAGGTTATGCTATTTATGTTTCGTTTATGCTACTGTCCTCCACCTCCACTGAACGAGCTGAAGTTGTAATACTGCGACTTTGGTATTATAGAGTGTATATAGAGAAATATGACATTTTTTCTTAAGAATATCCTGGAAACAAATGTTTAGTGTTATAAATTTATTTCTACTCATATTGACTACTGCTATTAGATTTCAAGTTCTGGATTAATTAGAACTCTACCACTGTTACATTTTTTAACTTTTTAAAACGAAGATGTAAGCAACATTACCTCTGATTTCTCTTAACCAATAAATTTTATTATAACCACAGTTGTAATTATGTCTTGTTTATCTCTACTATGATTGTGTATCAAAACAGATGCACTTTTTTTATCAAGTTCAGCGTTCTAAATTGTTGATTTCTTTTGTTTCTAGCTATTCAGAAGTCTCCACCAAGGTAGCTCTAAAATCCCTGCTTCTATATTAATGTCTTTGTGGACAGCCTTATCGGTTCAGTCGCTTATTTCGGTATAATGGTAATTTTCTAATCGAAGAATTTCATACCAAAAAAATCTTTAAAATCAACTAACAAGCTGTCCGCTATGCTGTTTATGCTTCACATTAAGTCACTCTTCGCAGTGTTTGAAAATTATCGATTGTTTTTTAAAAGAGTTTCATGACATCCAAAATATGTTTAAATATGAAGTGATATCTAAACACTACATACTTTCCACATCGTGCAGTACTGTTTCATATGTCTTTTAATCTGATTAATATCTTGCTAAAAGTTTTATTGTTTTCTGTTTCTCCACCCTGATTATTCCGTCAAATTCATTAAATTATTTATGGAATCCTGTTATAGACATAACGTAATAAAAAGACAAAAAATCAGTTTCTAACATCCAGCACTACTGATTGGTTGTAGTACTTCGTGATCTTCCTTTACTTTTTTTTCTGCTGATAACTTCTCTGTGAGGCCTTATTCAATTGCTGATTCAGTTATCTGTTCCTCGATCATCCTTGTCTTTATCCTTTGTTTTGCAATTGTAGAAAGATCTGTGCAAATGATGGTAGTAATTTATAGCTACAATATTCAAAGATTACACAAATGATATTGTACATTTGGGACAGGATACTATTATTATCGGAAAGATGATTCGAACAATTTGAAACCACAGATATGCATCGAATCTGAGCAAACATTTGATTCAAGCTGAAGCTGGTAAATATATACTTTCCATCTGCTAGCGGGATATTATCGAATCAGCGCTTTCAGTTTAATATGATTTCCGTGTGTGATGCCTAAAATGAGTACTTCCAATATAACTTCTTATGATCATAATGCATAACAATTTCCGGGTAATTTAAGTTTCACGAAAATTTCATTTTATTGCCTTCTTTGTTCGCACTAATCAAAATACATCTGTAATGCATACTTTTCATTGCTATTGTAAATATTAGTTATAGGATAGATTAGATTTTGCTACCTTTACTGATTAAATTTAGCTTTCTTCACTGTAACATGTCCCATAATGAAATGATTTTCAGGCATTTTAGATCGGAGCTAGAGATTTCACCATCCTTCCTTAAAATCGTTTTAGAAACTAGAATAAATCTGAAGAATTGCCGGTTGAGTAAATTTTCCTTTCTTCCTTACGATTTCGTGAAAAGGGAAGCGAAACGATGCTATTGGCAGGGGATTTAATATGAGATTCAAGAAAGATGGAAAATAGGACCATTTTTTAAAGCCTCTCATTCATTCCTCGTTCATAAAGTACATAGCAGTTTCATTATATCATTGTTTTTTATTCTCAAGAAATTTTTTCTTGCTGAAATATTCAGCTTGAAAGGGACTATTTGATTATCATTCCAGTTGTATCTTGTGCAATTTAGTTGATGAACTGAAGAAAATTTTTATGATTCTTTGGTATGAAAGAGGCATCTGTTGAATAATAATGGCAACTTTATTTCCTTGGATATTTTATAAATTTGACTGTATGATTAAAATAGTAAATATGTTTCTGGGATTTAAGCTTGGATTCATTTCTACCCTGATTATCTGCCAATCAATGGATTCTCGAATGAGACAAGCTATAGCAATATGTGACATAGAAGTAATGCTAGATGAATGTAATTCAATCACTATTTTACTTTTACAGCAGAAGTAAAGGATAGTCTACTGATTTCAATTACAGTGGAAAGAAATCGTGGTGGTGACATTCGTTACTCCAGCGAATGGTCAGAATACTGTAACTGGCAGTTGCCAGTTCCATCGTCATCGCAAAGCGACCAGTGTCAGTCACATTCGATTGCTACTTGGCACGCTCATGAACGTGGTTTAATTCCAGAATCTTCAAATCTTAATTCAGCGTCCATTATTGAGTGGCAGCTGTCAGAACGAAGGCCTATTATTGGCGCCAACTGCCCAAAACATAGGTGAGCTCGTGATCATGAATTTCATTTTCTTATTTATCTGACTTTAATTATCCATCCAAAGCTGTTTTTTTTTTATTTTGTGAAATTTAAAAAGCTGAATTTCTCAATTTCAGAAATTCAGTCAGTCAGGCCAATTACACAGATAAATTGATTTTTTTTTCAGATTTTTTAAGAAATTTCAAGTCGTATTCATAATAATAAACCCAAACTTATTAAGTTGCGATCCAATTTTTGTGTGAATCCCACAAAAAACTCAATTAATAACGAGAGTTTAAAACAGGTGTAGTAACCAGAGAACGAGGGTAATTTATTAAATAAGGTCCTCGTTGAAATATGTGTCGGTTGGGATCAGTTATGAAATAAGTATATATGTCTTCGTGAGCATTTTTTTTTTGTTAAAAAAAATTTGTTGGAAATAATAGCAGCAAAGTTTCATTTTAATAAAACGTTTCTTTTGACTTTCTCTTCCCATTAGTGACTTAGCTTCTTATATGCTATCCCCTTCATCTTGGACTTATTTTCTATGGATATGACAACTGAGCTGTAATTATGTCTTCAGTGTCTTTTATTTTGAGTTTGCTCATTTCTATAATTTCCAAGCAGATATACAAGTTGACCTTTTTTTCTTTAATATTCTTTTCAGTTTTGAATTATTTAGATCTAATTTCCAACTGCTATTAAATCAGGGCAAAATATCTTCTCTCTATTTCCACTCCAAATTATAACTTTTTTTTCAAATTTGTGTTGCAGTATATGTTGTTATCGTTACCCGTTAATCTTGAATTTGGGTTTTGGTTTTTTGAAAAAACTTATGTGATAATGCTCTATAAAAATCTTTTGTTGAATGAAAAGAAGGTCAGAGAGTGTTTGCGCTATGTTTCACGACAGTTTTTTACTTTTGGAATAAACTGTCGCTATCGCTGTAAATGTTTCGGGCATATCGGTACTGAGAGTTTGTTATGAATGGATGAAGTTTTCTCAGTCAAGAAGAAAAGACAGAAAATTAAAAATGATGGAAGGAAGAAAAATGAGTAAAAGATGCTACAGATGAAGTGAGTAAATATAAATAAATTTCCTCAATCATCCTATCTTGAGCAGTTTCATTTATAACCTTTTCATTTCATTATAACCTTTTCAACACTTGAATAGAATAAAGCACGTCATGTATTTGTTCAGTGATGCCAAAAGAGATTGGTAGTTGCGTATTCAATCTGTTTCAGTCAGATCAGTGCTGAGCTTGTTGCCTTTGATTGTTTATCACCAAATCACATTGTTTTTTTCCATGTTTTTTGATCAAAACGTTAGCCCATATTTTCAATTTTATGATTTAGACTTACTTTTTATGACATGTTAAGGGAAATTAATTATATTCTTTGTAGTAAAAACGAAAAATCAAAGATGTAAAGTCAACTCGTGCATGCATTATACAAATCATTGAATGTGTTTGCAGTCACATATAGATGAAGTCACATCGGTACTATTCCTTGAATGTTAACCAAACTTTGTGATCTAATGTAGGACAACTTTAATTCGTGGCAAGGCTGAGGAACATATATATATATATGTAATTTCTCGAGAAGAGCTTTAAGATAGAAATCAAATCATTCCGAATGATCTGTCGGCTGCTTAGGCTACTATTGAATTGATTACTATTATTCAGTTTTATTTTCTAACTAAAAAATTATTGCATTGATAACTTAGCCATCCCAAATCATTTAGTTGAAGGTCTATGTTGGGAGTGTAATCAAAGAATGGTTTTTTTTCAGAAATTATTATACAGTTATGTCATTACAACAGTCATTGACACCACAAGTGATTGTCAACAAAACTTCGCCAGCAAACGGCATGGTACTAACGCCCCGTGGTGCCTCTTATATGGGACCGCCAGCAAGCCAAATGAGCATCTCGCTAAATACACCCTTACCATCAGATGCGATAACGTCCTATCAGGAAGAAGAAGGAATCGATTGCTCACCTTGTTGCAGTAATGATATCCTCAGGTTTATTTTTCGTTTCACTCCCTCAGACTTGTTTTAAAGGTTCGAAAGCGTCGACATTTGTATTTTGAAGTTGCTGGTATCATTCTGTTAGGACATTTCACTGGTAATGTTTGTAATGGCCTTGTTTCAGGAGGACATTTCGAAACATTGTATATGGACAAATTCTGTCATTATGTTTATGTGGTACAGGTGTTGGTAGTCAGTTACTCAGTGACAGAGGAGTGAGTACTCCGACAGGTACGAAATCCACATTCGCGAATGAGGCGTAGCAAACTTTGACGTAAGGATAAGTCCAAAATTTCAAACAAGTGAGAAAGTGAGATTTCCACTGGGTAATCACTGGGACTATAGATCGACTAGTTTTAAATTTGCATATATGAAAGGAATTAAAATTATTGAATAACGAGATTTTCAAAAATAAAATTGCTGATGATATTTCGATCCATTATGTGACTAATATATTGTGTGACATTATCTTGGCTCAGCTTATTTCGAAAAGCGACGTGTATGTTAAATGTTTTTAACTTATTCAAAACCATCTGCCACTAGCTTTTTTCCGAATGGATGAATTGGAAGATAAGTGAATAAGAAGTTCTACAACAAATTTTCACTTGTGAGCACCCACACACATTGCAGAAATTGAATTTCAGCTCAGAGTTTTCTTAACTATTTCCTGTTGTCATCCATTTATGGGACAATGCTCGTCTTCCGAAAAGAAGAGAATGCGTTTTTACCAGTACTCAGGAAACGTGGATGGCGTTATTTGCTGTTGGCTATTGTAGATGTTGAAGCTAACTATATCATTGTTTACGCTTATCAGTTTACTAATTTGACTAGTGTGCAGGTACTTTCAGTTATTTTAACCTTTTAAAATAAATGCTCTTCAAAAATAAAGAATACCAATCAGTTTCGAATATTTTAGTGCATCATTTCTCCGTAGTAGTGGGGAGTGATTACACAATACTTTGATGCTTCCAGTTAAATTCTGCTCAAAGTTTTCCCTGTTATCTTTTATGAAGATGATGCTGATATTTTAACAGAGTGGATACATTTTTACAATTTCAAATGTGAAGCCCTATTTAGTACAACTGTCGATATTTCAGTTGCTGGATTGCTCAACGATACCGATGGTATTACTATTATCATGGTTATTCCTTTCCACGCGCTACCTCTTGACACATATAATCGGTGTTGGAATTTGTCTTATCGGAATTGCTGTTCTTATTTGGGCTGATGCTCTAGAAGGAAAAGGTGCTTCTGGAGGTAATTTATGCTTTTGAAACCTTCAAGTTAAAACCAGGCTAACAAACGTAATGAAGTTATGTTCAAGATTGTCTCTCCACTCTCGCACTTCCCTTCCCATTTTAACTATTCCATCTCCATATTTCTCATGCATTATGACGTGCTGCAGGTATACCTAAAGCATGAAAAGTTATATTAATGTCAAAAGGTCACTATTGCTGTTGAAACTGTCGCCATTATAACTTTTGTCATTGAATGATCTAGAGCAGTTCTTCCTCATCTAAATCAGAAGATGAAAATATCTTATTTCGTCTTTTATTCATTTTTTTCGGTATTTTTTTAAGTTTAGATTTTTTATATTTTCTTTCATCTATATAAGTTATTTTAATTTATTGGCTATTTTTTTTTGAATAAAAAGATACAATCACTACATTTAGGATATCCAATATTTGTTTTACTCTATGGTAAAAAAAAAGGTGGAAATAAAAAATAAATAAATAAAAAGTAAAAAAGAAATAAGAAAGTAAAAACAAAATAAATCTATATATAAAAGGTAATGCAAGTGACTAAGAAACTGAATACAAATGACGCTACGGTAATGAAATGGCCATAATTTGTGTATGCTGCAAGTTAATTTCATTTTAATTTCCATTTCATCAACAAGTTTTGCAGGTTCTAACCGAATTTTGGGTGATGTATTGTGTTTGACTGGCTCAGTTCTATATGCAGTGGGTAATGTATGTGAGGAATTTTTAGTGAAACAAAATAACCGAGTCGAATATCTTGGTATGGTTGGCTTATTTGGCTCAATCATTTCGGGGATACAGCTGTAAGTTTTATCGGGTAACATTTTGTTAAAATAATAAACGAGAGGAAATTAATTCTTTGTATATGATAAGGTATTATTCCAGTGCTGCTTTGGAACATCGTGAGTTAGCATCAATCAACTGGTCAGGAATGATCGTAGTATATTACGTTTTATTTGCTGCCTCTATGTTTCTCTTCTATTCAATGGTCAGCGTGGTTTTGCAGGAGTCTTCCGCTCTTATGTTCAACTTATCAGTACTTACTGCCGACTTTTACACTCTTGTTTTTGGTTTATTTATATTCAAGTATGAAGTAAGTTATCTGTTTGAAAAGCTGTCGTTAGTGTTAACAAAGTAATTAGTCCCTCCAAAAGATGATTTAAAAGTGAGGTGGGTCGGTGTGTTTGAAGTATCTACTCTATGCAAGTTTTGACTACCTTAGATAAAAATCACTTTTTGGGTGCGCCGTTTAAAAGAAACTTCAGTTTCACCCGTTATATTTCGTATCGTTTTCCCTGGTAATTATCGGTTCCTTAATATATTCTATCCGAGAAACGGAAAGGCGAGATTCGGATGAACCACGCAATATATGCCGCTTGTTATGTCATTGTTGTACAGCTGGCATTCCACAACGGTCTTTTGTAAGTCTATCTCGCCAAATATTTTTTGTAGGATAAAAAGGTTTTTTCTATTTTTCCTGGATGAATGCTTTTACTGATATTGCAGGCATCGATTGCTCGATAAATTTCACTTTAAAGATGAATTTAAGGCTCAGACATCGTTGGTACAGACTGGAAACGCAATGGAGATAGCGAATAACACTGTGATATACGGTGGGACAGCTGCGTACCCAGAAACTACAAGTATCAGACATTGTCCAGTACATGGTCAGCAAGTGCCCTATTTACAACAACATCAACCAACTGATACGGTGGAAACATACGCATAACCTTCATATTTTCATTTAAGAATGGATGCTTTTCCGTAAAACTATCGAAGTCGTGATTTTTAAAAACACTGTTGTTCAAATAACTGCTGGTTGACCATCAAAATATAGAGAGAAATAAAAATTTTTGAACGCATGAAACTCAACTGCAGCGGAATATTTTCCCTTATCCGAACCAATATGGCGAATGATTCATAAATCCCCAAATGCCGTTATGAAATGGTCCTAAAATTATAAAAATAGAAGTAATCTGGATTAAAATTAGAAACAAAGAGCATAAAAGAGTTAGGCATCTCTCAGGCACTGGTTTTTATCATTTAGTAATCATGAAAACATTAGTCTTTTATTTAAAGAATGGATATGACTAATCCAATCGTTCTTGCTGAAGTCCTTCAAAACTGATGGCTGCTGGATTGTCGTAACGATTTTTATAAAAAGCGAATTCATCATAGTAATTCCGGTAAGATTGTCATGTATAAAGAGGAAGTAAGCCGTAAAATTCCAAATTTTTGAGTTGCACTTCTTACGAGTTGAGCTCAGTTCAATTCAAATGTGACCATTCCCTTATCCTTACCAATGTTATAGAAAAAATCTAATTGTTTCTTTCTCAACTACTTCAAACCCAAAAAATGCCTTCAAATACTTATTGGGAAATATTTAGCAATCTTCTGATTTTCTCGATATATGGTCAATATGTGCCGTGTTTTCCTGGTGTGCCCGACATTTCCTGTCGCATTACAATATCGCCTAAACTCCACGCACAGTGTGGTTTTCCCAGGTATATAATAGAAAATTCAGTAGTCATTTGCCAGAAGTTCGCCACTTGTACATAGTTTAGAGTCCGGTTCAGAAACTTGTTGCACCAGAAGCCAAAACTACCGAAACCACGATTTCTCGGACCAAACCCATATGGACCATAGCCATGACTGTTGACTAATGTATTTTTCCGTTTGTTTCTGAAACAAAATTTACTATGTCAAATTGCTCTACCTATCTGTGTTACAGTACTGGGTGATTTACATATTCTGTTTTTTATCAGTTGAAGTTATTTATTTTACAAGTTACGTTATATTTTGCTAGTCTCGAATTGAATAGTAAAAGAGAATACACTACAATGGATGAACACAGGTTTACCTGATCCTAATGTCCTAGCAAGAGAAGGATCAACAAGAGAAGCTGTAACATGAAGCCAAACCTATCAATTTTAAATGGTTATAAATCATTTTTTTTGTTAGTTCACACACAAAATAAAAAAAACGACAAGGTTGACGTCAGCTATGGGCACGAATGTGAACAAAATGTTTTGAATAGAATATGTTTGCCAACATCAATGAAGAGCCTTTGAGAAATACAACTTAGATGATATCTACCGCGAGCAAATTTGTTCTTGTGACAGATGGTGAACGCGTGAAATTGTTCTAACTTTATTTTAATATCTGTCTCAATCAATAACTTTTATGAACTTTTTACAACTTTCTGATGTAATCTTATAACTTTTAGGACGTTTGCCACATTTCTACGGTATTTTGAAGTTTTCCTGTAATTATTTGAAAAGAATGGATATTATTCGTTCGAATCTGAGTAATTTATCACTCAGTAAATTATCATTCAGAAATCTTAATTTGACACATATTTTTTGTTTCGTTGACCATTCATCAGTTGGACTATTTTATTGTCCATTCATCGGTTTTCATTCGTACCATCTTCCATTATAATTACTACTACTGCTAATTACTGTTAATTGCTCACATGCAGATGGATAGTTTTGCAAATGAGTCATTGCTAATTACCCGCTTGTCAATGAGATGTAATTGAATTTTTTGCCCGGATAAAAGTGAAATTACATCTGTTTCAATACACATTTTCCTTCTTTCATTTCTTTTCATTGTTTTGTCTTTTGTCCATTTCTATACAAATTGACTGGTTAAATAAACAACTGTTTGTTGTCCTTCTTGACAGTTATGAATGACAACATGAAAATAATTATAATCTCTTATAGTTTTTTGTGCACTCTACGCATCGTAACCAACGATACTTCTCCAGTTTACTTCAAGATCTTTCAAATAGTAGTTATTGGTATAATTTTTGTGTGCATATATCAAAACCTTTATGTTTTAGTTAATTATTAGTCGTAAATGTAGAATTCCTAATTTAACTTCAATTTTTTTCAATTCCTAATTTAATTCTAATTTTTAATTTCAATTTCCTGGAAGACCAATATATTTTAATTGACAAATCAGGATATCTGATGAAAACTTAAGCTCAACTTTTTCTACTCATTTCACGTGCTTCACGTTTAATACGTCTTGCTACAGCGGCAACCAACGCTGCACCACGTCCACTTCCATCTTCTGACAACATTAGTTGATATTCTAAATTTTTTGGCAACAACTGGTCAATTTTTTGGTCCATAATTCTGGCAAAATGTGGATGGAAACGAAATAAGGACCCATCGATACCAACTGTAACATACGGTTTCTGTAAACGATTCAACAGACAAGTAATTCCAGCTGCTGTGAGATGTGCTGCCCTGAAATCCGACGAAGGTTTCCGAGAGGCAAATAGATAATTAGAGTTTCATTAAATTTTACTCGTTGATACACGTTCTACATCAATATCATTCAAAATTTGTAATACTTTCTAATTAATTCTGAGCTACGATTAAATCCAAACCTTGTGCTAATCACCGAGCAAACGTAGGCCACGATTTCACAGTCTTGAATCGTAACACGTTCCACCCCGATATCTTCCAGAATTTGTATTGTTTTCTGATAAAGCTTACCGTCGCCCTGTTCAGCTTCGATTTCGGATACATATTTGGTTGGGAAACAGTGCGGTTGAGATATGGAGTCATAATCTCCGTCGAATATTAGCTTTTCTCTAGCTAAATAAGCTAATACATAACGTACCAATTCACCCATATACATCCCAGAAATCATTTTTTCGAATACATGAAATCCTGGATTAATCGTTCGTTCATCCACTTGCGAATCGTAAATTGTTCGGATGAAATCTAAACACCCATCATCGCCAAATGCGCCCCATTCCATGTTAATAACCATCTCTTTCGGATATTTATCTTCATGAAACTTGAATTTCCTAAATTTCGGACAATTCGACAATTTTTCCATGTAACAAGCATTTGTACCAGTTCCAAGAATCACTCCAATTTGACACGTATTTTCTTTAAATGCGCATGCCATTAGGGTACCAACTGTATCGTTCAGTAAAGCTTCGATGTCTATATCTATATCTTTACGTCGATTACATGCATCACGTAACAACTGTACCACATCTTTACCTTGTACTCCGCTTGCACTAAATCCCTTGCTCCAGTGCATTAGTATTCCGGATGTCAAACCTTCTTGTGACACGGGAAATGAAAATGTAAAACCAAGTGGTAATTTGTTTGCACCTTTCAGGTCATTATCTTCCATGAAATTAGCCAGACACGCGGCAATATGATCGAAAAGCATAATTCCAGTGCCTTTCATCATAGCATCCGGCACACTATAAATCTTCCCCATAATTTCAGCTTCGGTACCACTTAAGCGTATAAGCAAAACGCGGAAATTAGTGCCACCTAAATCCAAGGCTAAATAATCTCCTTTCTCGGTACCATTTGGAACAGCTCTTACAAACGACGGCAACATTTTCAGACACGATTTCACACCAGGTTGATCGCTCAATCCTTTTTCCATTTTATTGTGCATTTCTTGCATAACACGTCTTAATTGATTATCAGACAATATCAATGGTTTGCAAAATTCCTGAATTTTCTCAAACTGACCATCATTTCTTTGGCCAGATAATGATGTTTCACGAGTCATATCCCTTGTTTTGCTAAAAAATTACAAATGAAAGATATCTCAAATTTTAATTGAAAGATATCAAAAGAAATCGAACTTCATTTTTGATTAAACAAATTCTGTCTAACCCACCTTGTCTAAGGAAGATAAGAGAAATGAATCGAGTCTTCCAATATCTTTCGGTTTTTCCTTGAGTAACCAGAAATTTGCATATTAAATACGAATTCAAAAATAAATTATCAATCAATTTTTTCAGTCTCTTTCACTTTTTTCAAGCCGAGAAATATTTGCAATATGCAAGTGCAGGAATAACTTAAGGAATATTCAGCATGAAGCGCAGGTTCCCTTTGTTGCACTAAACATATAATGTTTGAAGATAATTTTGAATTACATCGTACGAAACATCAACTTAATTGCTTGATTGGAAAAAATAACTTTTTAACTTATAAATGAACTTTTACGTTATTACATAAATACTGAATAAATGACTTCACGATACATAAAAGTAAATCCTATTGATCAAAAAATGCGAAGTATATCTAATAGATGCCAATTTTTCTAGAAGAATTAAACAAATGTCTCGTAGATCTTTTTCCGGATGAATTTCTGATCACTGAGATACCTAATAATGGCACAAAATTCGAATTAAGTAATGAATGAAGAATGTATCTACTGATCGTTAAATTTGCACCAAAGACACGAAGTTATTCAGAAAAAGTAAAATGCGAAAAATTAGCTAAACAAAATTAGAAAGATGAAAAAAAGCAAATACAAAAAAGGCAATAAATTAGTACAAATTAACAAATTTGTTAATTCTTTTCTTTGATCCATTCATTGTTTTTCTTTGCTTCATTTTAGGTTTTTTAGATTTTATTTCTGATTATTTCATTTCTTCCCTTTTTTCATTTTCCTAATTTTCGGAAACTATTTTCCACCAATTTTTTTTTGTTTTTTGTTTCTCTTTTTTTCTTTTTCCCATTCTTTTTAGTTTTATTTCTTTTTCTGTTTCTTCATCAGTTTTTTTTTTCACTTTGTTAATACAATAAAACCAAAAATAAAATCTAAACGTTAGCAAAAAAAAGATTGCTGAGTTTTAAGTGAAAAATTTCAAAAGAAAAATAGACAGAGGTCTCAGTTTGGCTGCTTTGCATAAAAATTATTTATTTTCAAATTTATTTTAATCCTTTATTACTCTCAGTCATGGCTGGGTTGGTTCAATTTTTGCTCCATTCATTCAGCCAACCTCATTTCTATATTTTGTCATATGGTTTCTCACTAACTGGATTTCCAGTTTTTGCCATCATGCGGATATGCTTTAAGAAGTATAACTGGAAGGTAAACTGAGACAAATTCATCATCTGATCAGTTTGTTACAGCTTGAAACAATATTACGAACATTCAGTTAAACCTTCAGCTCAGCTGGGTCGATCAGTAAAATGCCCGAAACTATATGGAGTCGTGGAACTCGAAGTAAGAATAGTAGATTTAAGGCAACTTGAAAGTTTCATTTGTTGAGTCATACAGAAACTTTCTCCCTAAATTATTCACCTCAATAATGATAATGAAATATGCAAGATATATTCGCAGCTACTCTTGAAGTTTCGTTACTTTTTGAACCAATCTGGTGAGATATTCAATGACTACCACTTTTGATACATTACAGATTGAAGTAACGGAATTGCTGGAAAATATTTCAATCGCCCTGCATTATTTACAAAAACTAGATTTATTTTCTGCAACCAATTGCGAACTGCGAATTTTCCAGAAAGACATCACAGCACTGACAGGCGCAGTAACAAATCTCAAATACAAAATACAGAAAACATTCAAAGATATCACTTTCCAGTATAAATTCTTTCTTTTAATTTCAGTTTTTTAGACAATATACTCATGAGGAATAATATAGTGCTCATTTCCACGAAATAAAGTTCCACCTTGTCCAGCTAATTACCTGTTTATTATTTACTTAATCAAAAATTGCCAAGTTTTCATCGAAACTGTTTTAATTGCAGGGAAGATATCCAGTGTTTAACATCAAGTAAAGAGAGTATTTGCGGGCTAAGTTCGAAAGAAATGGCGGATAAAACATGGCGTAATATCCAAGAACCTAAAGAACTAGATGAAACACAAAGTGAATCCGTCGTTTTTCATCACCGTTTCGCAGCTGGCTCTTCCATTATTGCTTCCGAAGGACATCTACGACAGGAAGAAGTAAGACTAAAGGGAAAAAAAAAGAAACCTGGAAAAACCGATCCAAGTGTCTTCGAAGAGATTATTCAAGATTCCGGGTACAATAATTTGGAATCGAAGCAGTTGGCAAATCCGTCGAGCTATGATTTTTCAAACAATACTGAGGCCCCAACATTTCTCCTTTCCTCTAGAGAAGAAAATGTTAAAAAATGGAGGGAAATGAAAAATATAAAACCTAAAGAAATCAGATATTCAAAGAACATGAAGGAAATTGTTGAGCCAATGACATTTTTCAAGCCAGCCGATAAGTTTCAGTTTCAATCGAAACAAAACAAACAGATCATGAGTGACAAAAGGAAAATATTTCAAGTTAAAGAGAGAATCAATATCAGACAGGATTGAAAAGTTGCTGAAATAAAATAATTAATAAAAAAGTAAAAGTCAAATTAAAACAAAAGTTAGAGCGCTCGTTTGAATCAGGGTGACAAGTGTAAAGTTCAAATTGGGGAAAACTTTGTCAAGCTGCACCGCAATTTTTTTTTAACCATACATTAATCGAATCTCAAATATTTCATACAGCAATTCACAAATCTAAAACTTTATATTACATAATCCCAAAAGTTCTTCCGTTTGGTTAGCATCCGTACTTCTAAATCTCTTAGGAACACTTATAAAAGATCACAAAGAACTTACTGTTAAATAAAACAAAAAATCAGTTGAGTATTTTTGAACGTTGGCGGTGGAATGATGTTGTTGGAATGATGATTTGTTTTCACTCAGTCAAAATATGTAAAAAAATGAGGCATCCATTTTCATTCGGAGAAAAATGGACGATCATAGCAAAGATATTATTGGGAGGAAAATCTCACACATGAGATCCTGAAAAGTTGTCGCGAATGGTGAAATTTTAATTGCATATAGATTGTGTTATCATTGGCTAAATGGCATAGCACAATAACATCACTGTGTCATAGAATGCCTTAACATCCATTGCAACGGCTGAAGGAAATGGCGTCCAAAAATTAGTTGATAATTCGATGCGTTATAAAGATTGTGTTATATTTTTCTCTTTTCAGCTCGGTTGGTAATTGTTGTACAAGTATGTCGAGCCTTCCCTCATACTACAGCGATGTCACTATCAAAATCGAATTAAAAGATTCGATAAGATGAAGACAGTGAATACCTCTAAGACTAATTAGAACACTATCTTAGTGTTCTGAAAGATAATGTTCTTCCAAATGCGTTTACTATTGTATTCTGTCAAGTAATTAATAACTCACAACTGATCACCTTAACTCTTTCTGCATATTTTTGAAATTATAATTGCATTGAAAATAATTCTCAAACCGTATGGTTTAAAATTTATTACTTTCAGTGAATTTTTCACTCTTCTTTGTAAGATTAGACCGATGCTTCGTTTAGACGCATAAATTTATAAATTAGAAGTAAACAAGTGAGTCGAGTGTCGACGGAACGAGATGTTTAGGTGATGTCACAGGAAAGTAATGTTAGTCATCATAATAATATTATTATTAGCATTTGTCGCATGGATTCATATTTTCATGCCATTAGTAGCAAAACGATTTAACTTAAGCACCTGAGATGTCGCAATATCTGTCATCTGTCATGGAATTAAAGTTTACAATCAGTACCGAATAAAGAACAGGAATTATCGGTGATGTTCCACTGGGACCTCTTGGTTATCCTTCTTCCAACTTCGGAGACTATTATTCTCACACTTACTGTTAAACACACTTATTGAAAAGATGGAACCCTTGTTACTCACATTTCTTAATTCTTTAAAAAATGATTCGAAAGAATTTCGAGCTGTAACAAATCAGCAGCGGTCCTAGCACGGGAGTCGGTAGAAGCTGGGAAAGATGGTTGGTGTTGTAGGCTTTTATTCCTGCTAGTATTGGTTGCTTCGGTGCATGGTGGGTTCTGGTTGTGGTCCCAGTGGTGCGTTTACAGTTATTGGACGTGAGCGATATTGTTATTTTTCATGACTGTCTATCGGGAAAAATAACAGAGGTCGGTCTTCAACATTGTCATCTCACGTGACGATCCACCTCATTTCAATACCATTCCAGGTTCAGTTGACTAAAAACTTTACAAAGTTTTTACTTTGGTACTGGTTGCTCGGAGGAAAGTAGTCGATTGTGTGCACTACAATGAGAGACAAGGTTTTGCTTTTTTTATTTTTGTTTAGGGAGTTGTGGTTTTTTGACCTTACAGTTGTATAGGATAATGACATGTGTTTTTGTTGGAGTAGAAGGGGAAGTTTTCTCCTGACTTGGTAAACTTCTCACTGCCCTCAGCTTATTTTACATGTCTTTCCAGACATGATCACAGTCAAAGTGTATTAACCTTTATTATAACGATCTTTTCTATCACTAACATTTTTCAACCTTCATATATGAATATAAATGTAGAATACATTTGAAGGAGACTTGATCATTATTGCGGAACCTGAGATGCCGACATTAATCTTGTGAAGTGACTTATTTTGTAGTGGCTCTATTATGCATACTTTTAGTGGCGTAAAAAGCGTATGCGTCGGCTGAAGCGTAAGCGCAGGCAAGCGAAGAAGTGATTAATGTGGAGCCGAAGAAATGAGTCCTGAAATATACCTGTGAACTGGAATCGCCTTCAGTTTAAATCAGGATATTCATGTTTAGATAACCTCCGTTCTTCTTATCTATTTGAGACAATGTTGTTTATTTCCGTAACTACGCTGGAAAGCACCAAAAGGATTTAAACGTAATTTTTTGCAGTAACAAAAGAGAATTATCTCTTAAAATATTTTATTTTCTGATTATTCTGCTTTTTCACATATAATCAAATAGAGTTTGAAGGCATTGTTTGGAAGGCGGGCGAGGCTAGCTATCTCGTTCATTTCTTCTATTCATCGCTGTTTGCTCGTCTGATTTTCATGCTGTCTAATGATTGTTTCCATGTTATTAGCCTTACGCTTAATTGACAGAAGTTTCCACTGTTGCGCCAAAAGAAATAAAATATACACCATAGTTATTTTGCCCATAAAGTACATCCCATGTAATACATATCTTATATTTGTATGCGTGCAAGTGGATATAATTCTGAAATAATTCAGAGATAATGGTAGGGATGCAGTAATATAGATTTTGAGGTATGGACGTTTTATAGAGAATCTGCAATTTAGAAGACTGGAAGATGGCGATAAGTGTGTAGATTGTAGTTCTTGTTAATGTTTCTTTGAGAAGCAGTGAAGTTGACACAAAGGTAATGGAATATCCATGAATGGAGTGAAAGAGGTGTGGTACTTCAAGTCAATCTAGTAGTACAGAGACATGAAATTTAGTGCAGAAGTTTTTCACTCTCCTTTATCATGAGGAAAGCATAGCTCTTTCGATATGTTTCAATATTCTTTACTGTTTTCATCTCGATAAAATGCAATGGATGGTCGCAGTTTTGAGGAGGGGGAAATCAAGTCCCTTTCTTTTTCCGAAAGGCGGGTGAACAAACTATGCCAGTGGCCTTTGGTGTTGTTGTTCGCGTAGATCTGGGGATGAATTATGGCATTATTCATGCAAGCGGTTATGGACGTGTACTTATTTCGCGCAATTTCGACAAGGATTTGGTACAATTAAGCAGTTGGCTTTCAGTTGAAATTGAACCAAACACTGAACCTATTTTGGTAAGTGGGATGTGACATTGATCAGTGAGGGGTGTGTTGAATGATTGCCTTGTACATCTGTGAACTGGAATGAACACTAGTTATTCGGAATTAAAGCTTGTCAGCAAGAGTAATTACGGATGCGTACATTTTTCATGTTGCATTTATCAATTAGAGAATTCCTTGTGATTCGTTTGCATATATCTTTTCAGACATATGGGCGTACCTGCTGTAATTTTGTTGATGCCGGGGAACCAAAAGTTATCGATGAATTGTTGCCCACAGGCACCTCAGTTTCTAAGACGGGTGCAGTAAATTTGCGTATCCAGACACCAGTCTTCACAGGGAATATCACGTTTGGAAGTTGCGTTGGACTCAGCCCACATTTGGGTCGCATATATTTGAATAAAACTCGTTGGTTATCGATATGCTATAGATTTTTTGCATTCATCATCTATACTTACTAAATTTTTGTTCAGTTCTCAGAAATGTGACATTAGTCAGTAAAGGAAAGCACAAATAAGGAATCTACCACAAACCTCGCGCTTTGTTAGACGAAAAACTTCAGTCTGTTGATTTTGAGCATAATTGGATTACTCCTCATAACCTAGAGTGACTTGATGGGAGTTAGTAACTTTGGGAAGTTTGTTTTGTCAAAACACAAAGTTCATTTGCCTTCCTTCATGTACTTGCAAATCGTTTTCTGCAGTTTGCAAGAAGTTTAATGCAAGTCCGCTTACTTGGATACATTGCGGTGTTATATCAGTTGTGCCATGCGAAGATAACTTCAATTCGTTCTGGGAAGCTCGGACTGCTGGACGCGAGGATTCCGACGACCCAAAGCTCAACCGATGCATCAGACGATGCCTGGTAAGTTAAATTGAAACTTTTGATGATTTTTCGACAAGTTTACATGGTAAGGAAAATTCATTTCCAAAGTTGCATATACGTACAGAATTTGATGATTCCGTTATTGTTAGCTGTCTCTAGGGCTAGTGCAACTTTTTGGATAAAAAGAAAATATGCAGTTTAACAATAATGAAAAGGGAAAGCAGAGGAAACTTTTTACAAAAACATTAGGTTTAATTAAATTAGTACATTACTGAATACGGAATGATTATGATTTAATCACAACTTGGGTACAAGTGGAAATGTACTAATTACCAAAAGTGCAGTATCCTGTGGTTTTTGATTAATTTAAAAAATTATGGCATATCTTAATATTGAAATTCATTTCGGAACATCCGTGGAAACTGAGAAACGCCATTGAAACCACCAGAATGCATTCATACAATTAATTCAGTGCTTTAACATTTGTTAAGTACTGCTGTAAATACGTACTTCTGACTTTCAGTACTTAGGTGAAAGACAAAAATAGAATTAATGTTGATTCATTAACAATAGATTAGTCGTAGGATGCTTTGTACCGATGTTGCATTCATTTTTGTCTATTTTCAGGGTCGATTTCATGCTTTCAAGGAAAAAAACATTTGTATTTTACAGTTGTTTGATAGACACAATAAAGACAGAAGCTTTGCATATGTTCATTCATTTGATTTTGCTCACACTGTTTGTGAAGAAGATTTGAAAAAAGCTCGAGCCATTCAGGTGAGCCATTCTACCGATGGTACCATAACATTTCTGCAGATTTAAATTAGCATATCGTCTTAGTACAGGTCGATAACGATCCGGTAATGTTGAAACGTACTTGAACATTTTCTCAGAACTTCTTAACAACTCTAGAAATCGCTGGCAATTCGGACCATCGGCAATCTGATCAGTGAGTGACTTCGTCGGATAGAAAATCGGTTTAACATCTAGCGTTTTTTTTTTTTGAAAAACGTGCATGTTGTTACACTGAATATTGAAGCAATTTTAATGTTCATAAATATTTATAATGAAGATGATACCATCTGCTTAAGCACTTGATAATGAAGATTTTACTTCTGTTTATAGAATTGATCAAGCTTTAATGTACAGATGAGAAATGATATCTTTTTTTCAAAGGACGATTTATTTTATATGCTGCTATCTTTTTAGGTTTACGTTGCTCCACAACTTGTGTACTTCCCTGATTATCCTGTCCTTGCATGTTATGCGCGTGTCGTTGATGACGGTTCACAAGATGTACAGGTTGGAGTAACAGAGAAGAAATTTTCCGTACTCGATATTTCTGCTACGATGGACGAAAGCAATGATGTTGCCAGAAGCGATGAACCGATGGCTGTTGAGGATACGGTGAAAAAGAACGTTAGCTTGTTTTTTGTCTTTATGTTTTTGAATTTGTATTTCAGTTCGAATTAGATGTAATTTGTAATTTGGATTTTCAACAAAGTCTTTTGAGTTCAAGTTGCATATACTTGTATACTTCAGTCGGTTTTGTAATCGAGATTTGGGTTGACTGAGTACTTTTCTTAGAAGATTATATGGAATCAAAGGAGATTTCGAGGTTGAAAGATCATACATTCCACTGTTGTAGTTATTGTATTTTCATTGTGAACTAACTCGTAATATGTGTATTTCTGGTTCTAGGATTTAATTTGTGATCAGGATTGCGAAACGATTGATTTCATCAGTAAGTTGTTGGCGTATCAGTTAGTGGCTAAAAATATCAAAAAGATCGACCGAGTTCTTTTTAATGATTTATGTGCTTTTATCGCAAAGTATACTTGATTTGTTTGCATATTTTATTATATGTTTTAATCTTCGATGTACCTTCTTGTATAATTCCTGAATAATTGTAATGTTCGTCTTTATAACGTTATTATAAAGAGCAACAGCTTTATTTGCCAAAGGCTGTTGGAATGATGCAACCTTATGCTCCAGATTAACGCCACAAAACAATTGGCATGTTATGATTTGCCCACAGCGGTAATACTTGAATTTGATATAGTTAAGATTCTTGTACATTTTATGAGTTTTAATGTAGATTGTTCACGAATGTTATCTCCATAGGTCAACGTTTTTGAAACTTTACTTGTCAGTAAAATATACAAACAGTCTTAAACAATTTATATGTGTTATTTTGTTTCCGATCTTATTTTTTAATTTTCCATGATTAAATAAATTATTTCCGTTCGGGTTAATTTTCCAAACCTATGTGATTACATCAGCACCAAATTTCTAGTTCCTTACATTTCGTGTGAAATGTAATCTGTTTCCATGGTTCTGTTTGTTAGGGTTCAGTTTTGTAAACCAGAATTTTTTACCATCGTTTTACCTAGGCAATCAAATACTTGTGAGGTTTTAATACAGAAGGTGGAGTAATGTGCGTCAAGTTTTACTTTGAGTAAATTGCAGTGTTTCGTGGAAGTTTGAAAAAAAGTGAGTTGTGCATCCCAGCGTTATTTCAACTGGCTAAAATATAACTGTTTCTTTGCCATCAAAATTTGATAGTTGGTATTTGACTTGGATGAATTGATGCCAAGTTGGCTGTAAATATTTTGCCTACTCTTATAATTGCGGCTGGGAGAGCATAGTGTAGACGAGAAGCTGAAGGGATGTTATTTTAGCTATGTTGGTTGTGACTTACAATGTGTTGCTTTTTAAGTTTTAGTGGAGATTTACCTTCAGTTAGCCTTCAATCATGGCAGACGATTACTCGACGCAATTGAAGAAGGTATGTTCATACTCATATAAGCGTCGAATTCTTCTCAGTGTTGGTGTTGATTGACATTTAGTAAATATTGATTTAATTCACTGCTAAGCCTTACCTCGTGTTGGAATGCTGTATGTGTAATTTTGTTAGCAAAAAAGCAGGATAAAAAGGATTGTTTATACTACAGCGATTGTGCATGCTGAAGGATTGTTCGTAATACAAGTGTCGCGCTTGTATTGTTTATTCTTGAAAAAAAAATGTGACATCCACCTTCATTCATCATGCATGTAGAGTCTTTCTTTTTTTCGTAACTAATGTGATGATTTCCCAATTCCAATTGTAGGCGTTCAGAGAGTTACAAATCAAGGTGGTTGACACAAATCGTCGTTTACAACTTGGTGATTCATTAAAGAGGCAACAGGAGCAGGTATTTTGCCATTCGCATATAAGATTTTTTGCTCAAAAAATAATTTAATATAGTAACAGATTCTGATTTATCGTGCTTCAAGGCGACGGTTTAGTAACGGCCGGAGTTGGCACCATTTTCGAGCCTATATTCTCCTCTATATTGGAACAACAATGCAAAACAGGCGATTGCAAATAAAAAACATATTTCATTTTGCTATTTCTAGAAACGACGGATAGCGGAGCTAACCAAAACACAACTTTTGGAGTTGGACAAAAACACCCCTGTATATATGACTATTGGCCGAATATTTGCCAAAGGAACAGTGGAGTCGGAGATCGCACGGCATGAAAAAGAAGTAAGTTGGTAGAAAGTTCAAAATATTTTAGTTTTGCTTCATTTAATTTGGGAGAATACCTTCATCGCATTGTTATTAGTAAAATGCAGTTAATTTTGAAACAACTAGTAATGGGCGTTTCATCGTCTCCTGGAAGGTAACGTAGAATTTTTCTAAAACTACCTAATATTGAGTAGGCCACTCGACTATGATTTTCTTTATAATAATGTCGACCATATTTTAGCTCGAGTTATTGGGCAAGAGTTTATATTCACAATAGCTGTTAAGGTTTTGAATGGAGAAATCATTTCAGAATAGTCGAAATTTTCATGTATCCTAATATAAACTTTATTTTGGAGATTGTCCAATTATTTTGAGGACTTCATTTGTAGATTGTGAAAGCAGAAGAAAAAATAGCTGCAATCGATCATCAAAGGAAATATCTGGAGAAGAATTTAGCCGAATCAGAGAAGAACATTAGAGAATTAGTGCAATCGCGACCATGATTAATTTTACTTTGTGTAATTTTGTCGCTAATAAATTCCGCATTTAGTACTCTGCTTCATTAACATTTTCAATAAAGCTTGAAATTTCGAACTTTTTTGTTGTACTTTTCAAAGTTTACACCTAATTATTTCCATTTTTAGTTCTTGAAATATGATTGTTCATCCTCGTTTAGCTATAATGTCAACAATGGTGGTACATCAGGTTGGCTAGAACGTAAAAGGTTTCATGCCGGGCACTGCTTTTAGTTTGTACAGATTTCGAACTCTATTCTCTTTGTATCTCTGTCTCTTCTTTAATACCACTCTTTTGGTATGTTGTGTGTCTGATCATCATACTAAACCGGTCTCCTTCTACAACGTTTAGACATTAGATGCCAGCTTTAATTGCTATTCATTTCTGGCTTCAAACAGTTCATGAGCAACATAAAGTCACGAATTTAACTTCGTGTGAAAACACTTGCATATATGAAACATTTACAAATAACATTGAAATATGAGCCAGGGATATTCCTCTTAATGATGAATAATAAATAATAGTGATGAGTGTATAGAGGTCCTTTGACTATCTGTAAGTTCATTTACTTCTTAGGAATTGGATGAACTGCAGTCGGATATGTGGGTTTTCCTTAGATTCTTTGCCATTAAATGTCAAATTGCGAGCAATCACCACGGGGGGACATCACGTCTAAAGTTGCTATTTTTCTCACAGCTGGAGGCTTGTTTTGTGTTAATTTATTTAACGTTTCTTCAACTATTTAACGTTTCGACTGTATCCCATAAACTTTTGATTTGTCTTCACGTTCTTTATTCTTTTTTTGTATATGAAACTAAACTTATAGAAATATTTTGGAAAACAGTGCAAAATGATTATACCGATACGTTGCTTCACGTGTGGTAAGGTTATTGGTAACAAATGGGATGCTTACCTGGGATTGCTGCAAGCAGAATATTCAGAAGGCTAGTAATTCAGCATTTCAGATTTTTGGATTCAGTATATTATTGGAAGTTGTGAAGGCGGTGATCTTATTCAGTGGTAAATTCATAGCTGATTCTGAAGTGAAGTTTGTTTCAAAATTCAAAGTTAAGAATTGAAATCAGCTGGAGTTCGAAATACAACTACTAGAAAGAATTTAAATTATTGCCGATATTATTGTGCTAGGAAGAATTTGATGAAGATGTGTATTGCTGTGCCTAGACAAAATCATCAATACTTAGACAAATTTGATGGATGAATTTTTTGTTCTGATTTCAGGTGATGCTCTCGATGCATTAAATTTACGCCGTTATTGTTGCCGAAGAATGCTTCTGTCACATGTTGATTTAATTGTCAAGCTGCTCGATTATCATCCTTTAGAGAAATGATTACGCTTCTACATTACTATTCACATATTACGCTTTTATATTATTTCTAGAAAAAAAATTGTTATATGTTGTAATATTCGTACTTTTTTTTGTTCAGTATCCCTATCCACTGTGTATTACTATTACTGTTTCTGAAGTTTGTGAAGGTTAATTGCAGGACAATTGAATATTTTTCAAGATCCAGTACAAATAAAGATTTTCCAACTCGTCTTGTAAATTATTTGACCATTTTTGTTTCTGTTCGTAATTTATATTCCATAATGCTCGTATTAGCTTAACACTTCTAATTCGATTTCATGACCTAGTAGTTTTTGTTTCTAGTAGTTTTTTTATAGTATAGTAACTTGTTGAAACTACGGAAACTGGTCCACTGTTCCAGATGCTTAATGTATTCCTTATTTAGCTAGGTTTGGGAGGTAGTTGGTAACTGCTAAAAGTTGGTTCACTTATAAAATATGTACTAGTTAATTTACAAATTAAACTATTGAAGTTGAGCATATGTCGAAGTCCTGTTCATCAATTCAAGAACACTTATATAACTTTTATCGTACCAGTCTTCCCTACCCTTCTGTCTTTGTGCCTCTCTCTCTCTCTCACTACACCGAGTTCGTCATTATTCCAAGTCTGGTTGGAATGAGAACATTTCTATATTTTTTAAGATTTTGCCATCGTATGATAAAAAGTCCTTGTCCTTTTGATATACTACACGTGAAGTAAGGAACAATTTCTTCTGGATTGACGGTAACATTTATAAGAGGTTGAAATTGGTACACCGATGTGATGATTAGTTCATCTACATTAAACTCCAATCGGAAGCCTGTTTCACTGGGAAGGTTTTTTTTTTATAAAATGCTGAGATTTGAACAGTTTGTTCGTGTGAAAAATAGATGCATTTCTGAGCTCTTGGTTCTTAATAAACTGCTGGTCTAAGATAGTCATCTAGTTCAAGGCATAAGCTATTCCCTTTTGTTAATAAGTTCAGTCACAGTTTAGCTAAATGGTCAGTTTAACAAATAAGATTGGTTTATTTATTTTGCTTTACTTATTTTTATTGACCAAATATATATTTTATCATTCTAGTTTTTTTCCGTTATTTTAATTCTCTTATATTGTTTTCCTTTGCTTTTTTTTTGGCAATTTTTTGAAAAATTTTCGAGTTATTCCATCTTATTGATTTGCTGACTGATCGATACACGGGAATTGTTTTAATGATGAAAGAAAGGGATTTCTATTATAAAGCAAAAAAAAAAAATAATGAGATGTTTATAGAGTTTTGAAATTGAATTTCCAGTTTTGCTTCTCCTTATTAGAAATTATTGAGCAAAAACGAGGAAAAAGAGAGAGGCTTTTTTGCTACATTTTAGACTATTCATCCACCAAAATTTTACATATGCTATATTTTAGACTATTCATCCACCGGAATTTTCCGCATGCTTCACCATTCCTAAGTTGAAAATATGAATAAGCGCTAGAGTCTAGTTTTTAATTAACTAATTGAACATTTAAGGAATAATATGATCAGGAATGTAGTTTAGAGTGCACAGTGATTTTAAGAAAACATACGTTATTCAGCTTTTTTTGTCTTGCAGTCTTGCGATATCTTGAATTATATGGCGCATTAATTTTTTTCTACGAGTGTCATATAATGTATTTTAGACCAGTTGCTTCTCACTAATGTTCTTGTCATGATCGCTGGCGATTGTCCACCACCAAAATATGAAGAAATTCCTAAGAATGATAACGACAATTCTAACTTCACCGACACCACTACTGTTCCTTCGTTTCCTCCGCCATTACCACCGTTAACAACAACAAACATAACGAACACCAATGAAAATATCGCTACTGCTATGCCATTCCGTGTTAACTTAATTTCCTCAACTGCGCCTACTTTTGGACCGAATCCCATTGAAACCGATTGTCCATATTGTCAGGTTTGTAGTCGTTTATTTAAAATTTCAAAGTTTAAACAAAATCTAGACTTGATGTAATGTTATATGCTATTCCGAAGTATTCAAATGAGAAAATACTTATTGCAACTACCACTAATCTTGCCTCATTGTCATTTAATTTGATTTCTCCTACGTTGATTTTTCTATTGGGCGCTTTGAATATTAGAGATTAAAATGCAAACAAACAATATCTTATTTAATTCTTTGAAACTTTCTTTGGAAAATTCATCATTTTGAACAGGCGCATGTTGTAACATCAATACAAAGGATAGTCGGTGCGTTACCGTGGATTGTTATGGGAATATGCTTTCTTCTTGGTTTCTTTCTACTTCTCCCATGGTGCCTTTGTTGTATCCCGTTCTACATGGATAATTGTCGGGATGTCGTTCATTCATGTCCATCTTGCAAGCGGGCCCTTGGACGTTTTACTAGGATATAAAAACATTGTGATCGATATTCCTGAATATATGCACTTTAGTGGTTTGCTAACTGTCTTATATTTATTTACGGTTACTTCCCTCTTATCAAATTTTGCAGTCAAATCATGTTGTAGTTCAAACATTTACTCGCTTTAATGATAAAGTTAAGTTCTTTAAGTTTTACAACCCATAGGTATTCCCATTTCGGTATTGCCAGGTATTTTGTTGGGCGCTCTGAACGTATATGTATATTCAGGACAAATCGTGGCTTCATTTATGTTTTTCATGAATTTTCCAGTTTTTAAGAATACTTGTATCACCGTATTTTCCTAAGTGTCAGTTTTCGGCTTTTTTCGATTAGTTACAATGTGTTTTTTCCATTTGTAAACTATTTGAACCATTGTATGCTTTCTTTCATTCTGGTACGAACTTCTAGATTTTGTTAAAATTATACACAGCTGAAGGATTTGAAACCAGACTTGAACAATATGGTGCTGTTTAGCTCGGGTCAGGTCATTCTTAACGTTTATTACTAAGCTTTGTTGCTTTATGTGTCCTAATTGAAAGGTGAAAAGTGGCCAAGAAGAAAGATATTAGAACGCTTTTCAATCGGTATTGTTAAAAGTTTTTGCTGAAATCTATATCTTGCAAGTGATTAATCAAAATGATTGTTAGGAAAGGATAAACAATAGAAGGAAGCAATTCAAAGTAGCCGTTGTTTGAAAATGTGTAAAAACATGAATTTACAGCTTTAAATGCAAATAATGGTTGTATTCAGGTTAACCAGATCATAATTTTTATGTTTTTTAAAGCACTTCCAACTTTTTATTTCGTCCACCAAAAAACCCTTATAATTTTGTCATCATCTTATATCTTTGTATCAATTTTTCATCATCTCAGTGTTCTTGTTAACATCATTGTTTAATGGTGTGGATCGCCGAAATCTTCACAATATATTTTTCCAAAGCTAACCGGTTGTTTTAAGAAGTATGAAAAATGAATTGTTCTTCACTTGATTATTTCAAGAAATGTGAAGGGCTGGAAGTTAAATCAATAAAATTAGCTTGAGTATTCTACTTAGTACATATGATGTCACATTAGTCTCACACTTTTTTATTCTCTTGGTTATCGGTTATCGCGTTTCACTACTTTCAAATATCCGTATACCTACGGGACCGTTAATTGGCCTTTTTTTTGGTATGTATCACTTGGCGATAACTTACTGGCAAGGTCCATGTTTACTTCACAAATTCTTTTCCTCGTCGTGAACGCCTTCCAAAAAAAAAAAAAAAACGGTGAAGGAATAAGCTTTCTAAACGATTTTTCAATTTGCATAATCTGTATGCGGAATTGATCCTTTGATCAGATTGTTTAAGCTTAAGAATTTCGAAAGTTTGTATAAAACTAATTGTTATGCAAATATTTAAATATATAGGCAGAATTTCATGTCAACGGAATATTAGGCATTTCATCGTAGAAAAAAAAAAAAAAAAGAAAAAATAGATGAAGTTAGAAGGTCACTATTTGCTTTTACCCAGTCGTCGATAGATTCCGATCCAGGCTTTGCAATTGGAGCAGTAATGATGCGCATCTTTGAATGTGTCGACGAGGAATGGTACCCAAAGGAAAAATAAAGGCAGAATGAAAACGCCAACCATCAGGATAATTAGAAAACTAATCCACGTGAAGAGACCAACAGTAAATTTCACTTCGGTTGTATTGTGGACCTGTAATGATAAATCAATCATCTTGATAATATTTTCACAACTCTCGATATCATTATCTTCTTCTGATAGATGGTAAAGATGATGGGTTATTAGCTCTATTGTAAAATAAATTAGGGAACAAAGTACAACTTCATACATTTTGGAAATGCGGTCAATAAGCATATGATCAACCAAATTAACGAAATTGAATTTATAATTAAAATTTGGTTCTGCAACGTCTGTTACCCAATATCGCTGCACTGTCATGACTATTATCATTCCAATACATTTAGCTGTCAGCAAAATTTTACTGTTCTAGAGGGAAATGAATGCTAGTACTCCTTTATTTATCAGTCTGAAAATGATAAAATGTATTAATTACAGAAAATCTGCTTTTACCTTACAGTAAGGACAATCAATAAACTGTGAATGATCCGATAGATATTCTTTTATGTTAACCACCATGCTGGGTGTATGACTGATCGATCGATGAAGTGTTGTCGGAGTTTGTTGGGATTGCTCGAGAAGCATTGTGTTCGATTACCAGTATTTCCTATAAGGTCGCTGTAAAAATGCCACAAATGAGGATGAAGTAAATGGTGGAAGAAAAATCTCAAAACTCCGCTGCTGACTTCTGGTGAAGCTATTTACTTTGTTCCTGTTTGACAACACCAACTCGTTCCAATGCTGAAAAAACTTGTCCTGATACTCTTGAAAGTATCTCTGCTTACTGCTTCGTCTATCGAATTTACTACCCCTGTGGTGACAGTATATCACTAAAAGATTACCTCTTGACAGAATATCTGCACTTACCACGAACAAGATGTTAATTTGACACAGGATGCAGTTGCGACAGTCAAAAATTAATCTTTTTTTCGAGGGGAAATTTGAAGAGCTGGCATATATATGCCTGTTTTCCATAGAAGACTACTAGAAACTAGTGAGTCTTGTAAATAGTTTGAAATGTTGAAATTCCGTGACGATGCTAAGGTATAGCTATTCTCACCTTTTGCTTTAATTTAATAGGAAAATCCAACAATTGTTCTATTTCATAGCAAGTTAAAGTGATGAATTAATGAATAAGCGGTTCAGCAAGCTTTTTCAAGAACACTGTTCTTCAAGCGCAATTATTGGTTAATCATTCCAATTAATTGATTAGTCGACTTAAGTTATCCGGTTCTAATTACTACCTCCAAGTATCAATTTCAACTATTTTATTTCCTTGCTTCTAATTTACCTTCTCATAAATCATCCCTGCTATCTCTGGGAGTATTTCATTTGGGATTAAGTTGTTACACACCGCGTCCTACGCATTTCAAATATTTCTCTCGAAAGTTCCATTGTAGTAGTGATTGGCATGAGGGAGGGGGGGAGGGGGGGTGCGCGTGACACGTTCCTGGTTAGGTGGTTTTTAACTTCTGGCTCTGTTATTACTTGAGTAAGTTCAATGGGGAGCTTTCCTTATCTTTATCTTACAAGTGCCGAAATAGCATTTCTCTTGATATCATGGGATTTGAGTTTGATTGATTTTTAATATTTCGCTTTAAAATTATTCAAATTTGGATGAGGGAACTTATGTAAGGCTTCTTATTGGGACCTGAACCCTTTTCAGTCGTTTTCGCTGGAGACTTTACATATGCATATATACATATTCTATCATATGCCGTATGAGAAAATTAATCCGGCACTTCCATGAGTAATTTCTTCTGCAAAATGATGTTTTAGCACTTTGTTGTGTCATAACCATCAGTACAAGTCATTCAGCGATAAACTGGAGAAATAGTTTGACATTTGTGTTGTAAGCTGCTTCCTAGCTTCGTGCTTACTCACTGTAAGGTTTAGCTATAGAACTACTAAAATCAAATTAAGACCGTCTCTTTTAATTCATTACTTTGCAGTATTTTGAAATAAAGCAATGGTAAAAGAAACGAAATACTACGATATTTTGGGCGTTTCGCCTACCGCAACCGAAAGTGAACTGAAAAAGGCATACAGAAAGTTGGCACTCAAGTACCATCCGGATAAGAATCCTAATGAGGGCGAGCGATTTAAACTGATTTCACAGGCATATGAGGTTTTCCATTTTTTTCATAACCGTCTCTACGTGAATATAAAAATAGACTTTTTTCTCATAGGAGTAAATTTTGCATTTTGTAACAAACATTTTGGTCAATTAATTCACGGATTCAAGGTTTTATCGGATCCGAAGAAAAGGCAGTTATATGACGAAGGTGGTGAAGAAGGTCTAAGTGGAGCAGGTGGCGGCGGAAATTTCCATAATCCAATGGACATTTTCGATATGTTTTTCGGAGGTAACCTCATGCTTCTCATTCCATTACATCGATTAGGAGTGAATTAATCATTCCTTATCATTTGATGCAAAGATACATTGTTTGGTACCAAATCTGAAGAATATATCAGGAAATCGAAACAACTGGCTTGCTGTACATTATGAAAATGAATCATTCTTTTCTTTGTATAGTGCAATATAAATTAAGCTTTAGTAAATTTGCAATAAGATCAGGAGCGAACACTTACATATAATAATTTGTTTGTTTATTTATAATAATTGCATATCTATATAACAATTTTTGCACATTTTTAACCGGATTAATCGATTTCTGAATTTAGGGCATTTCCGAGGAAGTGAAAGAGGTGAACGTAAAGTACGTGATATGATACATCAATTACCGGTGACGCTAGAACAATTATATAACGGAGCTGTGAAAAAACTTAAGCTTTCACGTAATATTGTCTGTCCGGAATGTGGAGGTGTTGGTGGGACAAAGGTATAGTAGTACTAATTCTGTTACAAGAATAAAGCCTACACGTCTTCTGTAAAAGAAAATAATGTGGACTTTAGGTTGGCTTCCGCATTTAGTTGAATTTAACAGTTGAGTTTCAATTTCAGGGTTGCGTAATTCGTTGTGAGACTTGTAAAGGTCGAGGCGTACGGATCGAAATTACGCAAATTGGACCTGGTATGGTGCAGCAAATGCAGTCGACATGTAATGTTTGCCGAGGTGAAGGCGAAGTAATACCTTCGAAAGATCGGTGTAAGCAGTGCGACGGAAAAAAGAAGGTTGCTCATATATCGCTTTGAACTTGAAAAAATTCTTATGTAATTTTTAGCTGCATACCGACTCGTCCTGGACACAAGAAACTTTGAAGTGCTTTCAGAATGAACTAATCAGTATATAGGAGGTGATATGGATAACACTTGAAACTACAGAATCCTTCGTCAAGTGGATAGTAATGTCGCTATTGTCTTCAAGAATTTATCTTTCACTTATACTTCCAGATCCGAAATGAGTCTGTTTTGGAAGTTCATATTGATAAAGGAATGAAGGACGGACAGAAAATAGTGTTCTCAGGACAAGGCGACCAAGAAGTATGCTCATGAATTTGCACGTTATTTCTTCCAAGTTACTCCAGTTGTTAAGATTTCTTTTTATGTTTTGTCTTTACAAAATTGTCTAGAACTGAGTTTCGAATAATTGCGGTATTCGTTGAAAGCATCTGCAAGATATTTTCTTTTTCTCTACTCATGAAAAATGGTGCAGCATTCACCTAATCCACTTTGGTAGCACATGATACAGATTTACTGTTGAAGCTTACCGTTTCCTTATCACCACTCTTTCATTTGACAGCTGTAAACAGTATACAGTTTAGGTTGGAATAACTCCTGGTGATGTAGTGATTATTTTGGATGAGCAACCACATAACACATTTGTACGGAAAGGACACAATCTTGTAATGCAAGTTGATCTCGAATTGGTAGAAGCACTTTGTGGATGCACGAGATCAGTAGCAACACTAGATACTCGTCATCTTGTCTTTTCGACATTTCCGGGTTTCCTTTTTAATTTTTTGATATTCTCAATCTTTTCAAATCTCATGATTTTTCATATAAAAAGCACTGCATTAGATTTTAATGGATTCGTGACATGAATGTAGTAGAGTATCATTCCTCACACTTGTAATTTGAAGGATGATTTCTTTTAGTTTGACGCAGATCTCGATATATTTTCATTAGCGTTTGGGAACTGCACAGTTTTGGGTCTCTTTTTGCGTCATCACAAAAAATCTTTGTTAGTGCTAGAGTGATTTCAGATAATGAAGAAACTTTACTCTTTCCAGGGGAAGTGATGAAGCATGGCGATATACGTACGATAATTGGTGAAGGTATGCCACACTATAAGAACCCTTTCGAGAAAGGTGACCTACTTATTCAGTTCGCCGTGCGATTTCCGAAAAAAATTGCGCAAGTTAAGCAGTTGAAGAACTTACTACCAGATGGTACAGAACCGTTATTATCAGATGATGCGGAAGTTGTAGAATTAGAAGTAATTCATGACCATGGGCCTCGTCCATCATCATCTTATGAAAATGAAACACATGGACCCCAAGGTGTGCGATGTCAGACCCAGTGACTGCCAACTGCACCTTTTGTAGCGATTTATGTTACTGGTTCACAGGGACAAAAATTTAGAAGATTGAGGATTCAAAAAATCTTTGCTTTTAAATAATATTGGGGGGCAAGGTAAATTCTAAAATTCCAGACTACAGGAATCCTTAAAAAGATTTTTTGTTGATGAAACGCTCGAAAATAGGAAAGATAATTTTAAAATGCATTTTATTCGGAACATTATTTCTTGCTGTGACCATCTTCGTGTTTTTGTATTATGGCTGACAGTAAATGTAGGACATAAAATACGATTTCGCTACGGCGTCCCTCATTATGACATGTTTTGTCTTATGAATCTGATAAATGCTTAAATAACGATGGTGATGATGCAGTTGTATTTCACTGAGTTTTAGTTTTTCCAAAGTATTACGATTTCAGATACGAAATATCTAGATACTCAATAAAGTAATACATAATTTTCTGGATAAGGTCGGACGCTAAACGTAAAACCTTGGAAAAAAATATTTATTCTTTTGATTAAGATGTCAATAGTTGATCATTAGTTGGTTATTAGAGGAAAATCTTGGTTTAAGTGAAGCCCTTGATAGTGTGGTTGTTATGCATGAACACAGTTGAGCTGTTTTAGCTGTTGTTGGGTAAGTTGTCAAGCTTAGGAAGGGCGATATTGCGGCTGTGGAAATCGATCAGTCTTGGGGGACTTCATGTATTCTGAATATGGGGAATACACGAAGAATTATTTCTCGTTTCCATAGTAAATACTACTGCTACTGCTAACTTGTTCTTTTGTCCAAGCTTTCCAGTTTCTCATGAATGCATCATCTGCATATTTTGTGACTATCGTGGCTCATGGGACAATGTTAGTGATGGCGTTATCAGAAATGAATGGTTAGGCGCTCTAGTTCTTTTGATCTTCATGTTTGCTTAAGTTTATTTATCTCGAAGGGGAGATTTAGAGGACACAAAGATCTCAAAGTGTAGGTTGGTGTTTCTGTATCTTCGGTGTTGCTGCTATTTCTGATTTGCCAGAAAAAATGGAGACAGTGGAACCAACGTTAACTTTAAAATGGTCATTTTTAAGCTAAATTTATGCTCATTACAGGGCATTACGTTCGCTTAATTTTCAGAATACGTGATGGCAACACTACCCTTGACAGACTGGACCGAACGTGAGTATGCGGATGTGGAAACATCACTAACGGTCGCAATCAGTCTCGGGATAGCATGTTGTGTCACTGAAGTTGTGTTACTGACATTCCAACTTCATACCTTTACAAAAGCCATCTTTTCGATGTGCTTGCATCTTTTGGCAACGATTTTCCTTTTAAAATTTATTGTTGACAGCCATCCGCTATATCATTTCTGGATTGTTTTCGGAATTTTTTCGGTGCCTGCTATGCTAATTGCTTGCTTGAACCCATGTATGAATTTTAAATTGAAAGAACACTGCTGATAAATTATATCAATTTGGGGAGTTTCTACGGTCCTCGGTTACATACATAACCACCAGGTAAATGTGCCAGATGAATGCCGAGGTCTTTTATCTGTCCGACTATACGCATATATTGCATATAATATAATGACTTCTTACCTTTCTTCTGCTTATTCTGACTGCTACTGTCATAATGATATCATTACGATTAATAATGCCGGTGTATCCGAAAAAAACGCTTGATGACTCGACAAGTGGTGCAATGCTAATAAGACTCTCCCGACTAATGACTTCGAAAATGGTGATTTCAAACATGGCTTGATAATAACTGAAGTTCCAAATAAAATATGAGATTTATCACTAACTTCCCCTATGTGTCTCCGCCGGGCACATCGCCTTAACAAGCAAAGATATCAACAGGACGGGGGTATTGCATTCCGCGACTGTGAAATGCCGCTCCAAGTAACTTGGCCTACAGTTGTGGTTCCCCAGCAGTAAAGGGGGGCGGGGATGGCTGTAGTTGTGGGTCTTTATATCCCAGTGAATTAGATTGCGCTTGGGAAGTTGAGTCGGGTAGGAAATGTCAGTTGGCAGCAAGTTTATACGATGCTTCAATGTTTTTTAATAGAGTGAAAAATAGTAGTCAAGTCCACGACCTCTCTGTTTCTTGAATGTATGAATTTTGACCATTGTTGTGAAGTGCAAATTGAAAGTTGCATGTCACGTGACTGAGGTATATTAGGAACGTAAAGAGCTTTCTCTTGAATTAAGTTTGGATTCCATATGCATAAGGATCCTAACGTTCATGGAGGTTCATTTAATACCCATGTTTTACTGTGTTTCCAGAAGCGTTATTAGTTTTCCACGTATTTGGCGGAATCACGGAAAATATCTTTATATATCTATTGGCGGCTTAGTCTTGGAAGATAGCGAAGATCAGCTGATTGATGTTGTCACTTTAGAAATACTATTCGTTTGAAAGACCCTGCTTGTATAGGACTAACTGTTTAGTTTTTCTAAGGAAACAATGACGACGAAGCGACGGAATCACGGACGTAACAAAAAAGGCCGTGGGCACGTAAGACCCATTCGCTGCACAAATTGTGGTCGCTGTGCACCCAAGGATAAGGCTATCAAGAAATTTGTTGTTCGCAATATTGTGGAAGCAGCTGCTGTCCGAGACATTTCCGATGCATCTGCCTATGATTGTACGTTTTTTTTTACAGTATTTCCCTTCTTACCGATTTGTACATATGCTAAAGTGCTAAAAAAAACACTGTTTTGCCAGCGTTTATCTGCTACTGTTTTGGATAGAATACGTTTATTCGAAATTTCGTAGATGTTGAAGTGTGCAAAATTTGAATGAGAGAGATTCTGTATGCACAACGTAGTGGAAATTCATCGATCTTTGGTGGAAGCAGGGAGTAATGATGAGTTTATTTTAATTGTTTCTAATATTATTTCCTACTGCGAGATTTCAGCCTATGCGTTGCCAAAATTATATCACAAGCTGCACTACTGTGTATCCTGCGCAATCCACAGTAAAGTAGTGCGCAATCGTTCACGCGAAGCACGCAAGGACCGCAACCCACCTCCACGTTTCGGTCAGCGCGGCGGCATTGTTGGGGATCGTTTTCCGCGACCAGGTGTTCCAAATCGACAGTGAATCGGAGTTCTCTCATAAGAAGCTTAAGATTCGTTTGTGTTTGTTGTAATGTTAATACGAACACTCAATGAAGAGTTCTTATTATTGGACTAAAGAGTTCTTGATATGGTCTATAGTATAAAAGTTTGGATAAATTCTGTTCCGAGAACATTTGAGTTCCTTCTCACTTTTTGCATATTCCT
Source organism: Loa loa (assembly GCF_000183805.2). NCBI lineage: Eukaryota > Metazoa > Nematoda > Chromadorea > Rhabditida > Onchocercidae > Loa > Loa loa. Next base: position 71,898 of record NW_018108335.1, on the reverse strand, counting down.
GAGATAACGCTTCAACTAAATCTATATTTAAGTAAAGTGATTTTGTTTTTTGCACTTTAAGTTAAAAACTTGATAAAATTCAGATTTGGCGGAAGTTGCTTTTTATATAGTCGGATGGCTTGAAAGGACATACTTTTACAATTTCCGGATAAGTTTTGGGAAATGCTTTCATAGAATTTCGTTTTTTATTCTCTCGAAGCTTTTTCGATATTCACGCAGACATTCTTGTCGGGGAATCCATGCCGATCGCTACTTATTTTGAATTCGACCATTAATTCATAAATGTGGTTTGGGTTGGCCTTCTAAGAAGCCTTCTAAAGTGGGCTGTGGTCTATAAAAGTTCTGGAGAGCAAAGCCCTTAATGCAAAGAATTAAGCTCATGAAAGTACTGACTATACCTCTGCATCCATTTTAACCTATGAAATGGTCAACTAAGTGCATTCCCTTGGAGTCTTGACTGATTCATCGGTTTACAGTTACTGGTTTAGCGGAAAGTCTTGAACTTATAATTTTACGGAGACGCTGTCAGCTATACATGGTTTTATTGGGAAATAAATCAGGAGTTAAATGGCAAGTTCGAACTGGGGAGAGTGTATTATTATTGTTAGGACAATAAGTGAAGGGAATTTGCTCGACATTTCAGACAACCGGAATTGTCGGGTTAAAATTTTAGACGTTCCTGACGATTTTTGTAGTTTTCTATACACGTACGGACTGATGTGGTTCTAACTGTAGTTTATATGTTGAAAGAAAGACGTTATGGGGCGCTGATTCCACTGTTAAATCGTTCCGTTCATCTTCATCGGTTCTTTTAACCTATAATGAAAGCCCAAGTACATCAAATATGAAAATATTGCATTGTTGTATAAAAATTTCCCCACTAACGATCGATTATCGTTCAGTTGGAAATTAATGAGGTTCGGACATTCCATTCCGGAGAAATTCTTTTGTTGTCGAACTTGTAATATGAGCAGAAATCAAAGAATAAGCAACCCTTCTGATTTTAGTTTAAATTGGAAAAAATGGAACCTGACAATTAAACTAAGTTAAAGGAAAAATCATGCCATCACAGCAACAATTTCCACGGAATAGCAGTATTTGAAGGATTTTGAAATCTATGTCGATCGCTACTAATTTTGATATCCATAGGATTTTGTTAAATTTACAATTATTATGTACTTTTTACTAAGCTGAAAGAGCTCTCATTATAATATTAAATAAAGATAAGCTTACTTTAGGACTTGATGTGGGTAATGAAATGCGTCGATTTTTAATAATCATTTTGTCGCTTGATTTTTTACCACCTTTCCGTCTACTAATGTGTGGATTATCTTGATACAAATTTTTGAGTTTGTACATTCTCAACTGCGTATAGACTCGCTTCAATTCAGCCTAAATTAATAACTGACACATCGAAATACGCGGAACTATCTTTTTCATAAAATCCGACCACATGTTGTTTGCAAGCAGAAATATGTCTCAGAAGCTTTAAAACATGACCGGAATACATTATCGGTTTTGGCCTCCTAAGAAAAAGGGATCCAGTTACCTGGTTCCTTATTCCTTTTATGCGCAATGACCGGCCATTAAATGAAATAGAATAGTTCTCCAAATGATATCACGAGTCTCAGGAGTACGTAGCTGCATTCAGCTTGCACTTGCACTCGTAATATCACAATATTTTCCGTTGGGAATTTCTTGATGTCGTACACGAATTTCACCCTAACCCAAAAGTGTAGAAACAGTTTGGTTGTCATAGAGAAAATGTATGAATTTCCTGCATTTATGAACGAAATTCTTCAGAAATCTAAAGGGATTTCTCACCCGTATATCTTCTGGATTCATGTCAACTATGGGCACTTCGGCGAAATCAATTGTTCCATTCAATAAATTGTCACGAAGTTTAGCCAACGATGGATGTGCTTTACTGCCAGTACCTACTAGCGTCTGCGTACGCCTTGTGTTGCCGGAGCTAACCTGAAATTTCGAAAATTTCACATCTCATCATAAAATTTTACATCTCATCATAAGGTGTAAAGATCTTTCTTTAAAGTTTGCAATGTAGAGCGAGTTACTGTAAGTTATAACGAATATTTACATCCCAGAGACAAGTCTAAATATGAATAATTTCGACTCGAAGATTCATATACTTAACTGGATTGCAGTAACAATTACTTTCCACCAGTGAAACAAGTTTAGAAAATTTTAATCTGAAATAGAAAATGGTTTGAAATATGAGCTGAAGTTATGTTACAACTGCGGTAAATTTGCAAGGACGCTCATTTTGCTGTATTCAAGAGAATCACCTGTAATATGGTAAAAAGCATTCAGATTTATTTGTTCAGTTATTATTTTGTTTGCTGTTGGCATCTTTCCGCCTTAAATTTCTCTTCTCACTTCCGAGTACTTTGCCCTTCTTTTAGAGAGTTATGAAAACAGAGTTCATCGATGCCAAACGGAAAGGAAGAAAGATGAATTTCCAAGGGGGTGAGAAGTGCCCGAAAGAATACAAGAGTCCAAACTTTTTTTTTCTCATTCAAAGAACAAAAGTGAAAGGAGTAATCGATCAAAAGTTTCCTTTCTTCAACTATCAGTTGTGTCTTGCTTACCGTCTAATTTTTGTAAGATTTTCGAAAATAAGAGTGGATATTCGATTTCTGACCAAATGAAACAAAAAACTAATTATTGTCGAGGAACTAATTTATCCTAAGCTACCTAACTCCGTTGTAAGTTCGGGATTGCTCTTGACCATAATGTTTCTCAGTAATATCAGGAATAAGAACTTTGGGAGAAGTATGCAAGACAGCAAGAGTGCTTAAGAAATAAAAATCCTTAAGGTTCTGTAGGAAATGGCCTATCCCAGAAATGGTCGGAGTTTAATAGCTCTTCGAAAAGAATTTGTGAAAAGGCGTTTCTAGTTAACAATCATATTATTAGATCACTAGGCTAGTGACAGAGGTAGGGATCAAATCTGAACTATTTCTGTACGAAAATTATTTCATATTGGAAGATAGAAGAAATGTATCGATGGAAGAAAAAGCATAACTAACCAAATAAAATTTGGGAGCAATGATAATAACAATATTAATAGAAACAGTCAAATGTAACTGTACAAATGTGATCGTCATCAGTGTGTCGCTGTGTGCCGAATAACGAATAGAATATCTGGAAATGAAGAATGCAGATTCTAAGAAGATCAAAATACGTCAGAATCAACTGATTACCAGGTAATTCTGTGAATTGAAATGGTTTACAGCTATATTCTTATGTATTTATTTGTAAGGGACAAAGCAACAGAAAGCTGCTTTTTTAATAAAATATTCAAATGATATCAAGGAGGACACCACATATTGTTATCAACTTTTCATTATTTTCGCCCAAAATTTGCAAATCGATTTCTGTGTCTCGATTTCAAAGTTAACAGATACAATGACATTCCCAAGAATACCACAAGGATCAAGTGATCGGACGAGGCTATGATGAAAACGGGTGGTATTACCTTACCTTGAGCAGAAAGTCCTTTCCATTTATGTTTAAATTTGATATGGAGTGAGTAAACTCATGGTATATAATTAACCTTATAAAGTTAGTAACCAATGTGACGATTGCTTCCAAACATACAGCCACTGTAAATTGCCATCGTTCTAGCCAACTACTGTTTCGAGCTTTATAACACAACCGCATCCCATAGATTAGAAATAACGATTCATAACCTGCGAAAAAAAAAAAAAAAAAAAAAAACTAGAAATTCAGAACTAACTAAAGCAAGAGAAAAGAAGTAAAATAAAACCACTGTTAAGTACGGACAGTTTCCGTTTTTATCCGCCATTCGTACAAAGATAGCATTTGTTTTTCGATTATCAGTTGTGGAAAGGAGCAGAAATGTCATTTTCTTGAAAAGCGAAGAATGAGTAAAATTAAGGAGAAATCAAATTCAGTTGAGTTCCACAAGTAAAGCAAATATATATAGTTCTTTTTAATACATTTAACCTATATCCATTTATCTGCAAAAGAAGGTGATCACACCTTGCCAAGCCAAACACCATGCCTGTATGGGACATTGTGGCCATGCACTTTTCCAAAGTTCCTGATCGGCAAATGAACCGAGCGTCCAAGCGATAAGTCCGGTTAATGTCAGTGCTAAGAGATATGCCAAATATTTCATCAGATCTTCTTCTTTCACAATAACATGATGAGCCTTACGTACACGATATTCTTGTAAATTCCTTTAACTAATTTCTATTAAAGGATTGATTTTATTGGATAAATTAGTAGTAGCAAAAACAAAGTGTTCACAGCTTCTTTTATAATCGCTCTGAATTTCACACAATTCACTTTTGAACTTAATTACTTGGATCCAATGAGCTCTAGGAAACCTTGTAGAAAACCTTAATTATGCGGAACTTTTAAATTCTAAAACAAATAAAGATAAAAGCATAAAATACTTCAGCGAATTTCTCAAAATTTAAATTTTTACTCAATAGGGAACCAGAAATTTGCATAGTAAATAAAACCGAAACCGGAAATCTGAGACTTATTTGCCAAACATTCATATTCAACTGAAAGCTTAATTAATCAGTTATTTTTTGTTTGCCTCCCGAAATCACTTTACTTGATAGAGCTAATGATTTATATCAATTCAGCAATATTTGGGAGGGATTTTTGGGACTTCTTGAAATCTGCTTGAAAATTTATTCAATCCGTGATTTTTCTTTCAAGTTACACATAATACCTATAAATTTTCAGAACGATTGACCCATAGAACGTCGAAAAACCAATTTGACGCAGCCAAACCGCAAAACAGCACGTCGATGTAGCTGAATTAGACCAATCCAGCAATAACTGCAACAAAATTCATGCGAATAAAGCAAATCAACATTTCACGTTCTTTATTTTTTTATTTCTGTTCCCAAAAATAACTCAAAAAACATTTTATTTTTTAAATTTCGTGCAAATTTAAGAAATAGTATTATTAATTTCGGTCCGTCATTTTTGTGCAAGAAGTTTTATCAAACTTACAACGGCATATAACATAGCAGCACCAAGAAGGAAAATTTCCATTAACGCCCAGCCACGTGCTTCACGATGCCTGCGTCGTTCTCGGATAACGACCGATATGAGTAAAATGCAAACTGTTGAACATAATCCATTGAAAACCACCAAAATACTGCGATCCTGCTCCGCAGCATCACGACATAAAGATGTGTCATTGGTACAGCACTTACGGGCGTAAATCCGCATACCACCATGTCTTGTCCATGTACACTATAACGACAAAAAAATAACTCGGTATTTTCTATATTTCAACTGATAATTTATGTTACAAAGCAATTAGAATAGCTGAACCATGAAAGAAGATGATCATTTTTCAAAGTTAATTTGAACAAATAAAAGAAGAAATGAAGTAATCCAATTACAGTACTGTAAATGCTCAGATAAAAGAAAATGCTCACATTTTATGATTATTCTCTTTTATTTCAATGGAAATTTAATAACTGTAATATAAGTGAAGTTTTCTACCAAAGGATGGAGAAATAAAGAAATATGAGAAGTGTCAAAATGAAAGTAATTATCCCTCATGAAGGAAGAAAGGGTGGATAATGACGAATGACAGTAAAGAATGAACATAAACAGGAAGGACTTCAATGGACATCAACCAACTCAAAAAATAGTTGGACATAAACGGGAAGAAATTACTGTGAATGAAACAGTTCTCGATTTTCGCAAGCAGCAAATTAGTTTCGAAGCGTTTTCCTATAATGACAAATTCGATTCTTATTTTTTCAACTCGATTTTTTTGTTTTTTACCAAAGGATGGAGAAATAAAGAAATATGAGAAAAGATTTCCTTCCTTTTCTACCAGAATCTTTATCAGCATTGATCTGAATACAGGTTTCACTGGAAGAAGAAAGAAATCAATCAGTAATAGAAAAATTTAATAATCACTGATTTCAAATTCTCGCCATTTCCATCGGAAATCTTCCAACTTTAAACAAAGAAATCACTCACTGAAATCAATAAACATATTCTCCTCTATGTTTTGCGAAAAAGGATATGTGCTGTTTGTGTTATTAACTCCTTGTTACTGGATAAGGAAATATCTAAGAAATGAGTAAAGAAAAAAATGAAATCAGGGAAGAAGCAAAAAAATAAGTTAAAAAAATGTAGAAGGTCAATTCTCGATCTGCTAAGTCACAGCAAGTGAATAACAGATAAGTAACAAGTAGATAGAGTAAAGATGTGTCATTCACTCAGCACAGCGATCGTCTCAATGATGAACATTACATTAGCTGGTTTGCATGTTGATAAAGCAATGCAGGAGAATGTTTTCCCGACTTTCATGATATCCCGGGACTAGCAGAAAATGGAGTTAGTGAAGATTTGTTTAATAACTCGTAGTACATTAAAGTTGCAAATAACAAACTGAAATGACTACAAACACACTTTATAAAATTGAAGTCCACCATTATGTAGCAATGCTTTCCAATAACTTAAATGTTAGAAATTTTGAGAAAGACAAAAATGTTAATGAAAAAAGAAACACATAGCCTCTCTTGTATATATCTTCTTTTGTATTGTCTCGGTGATATCTCAAATTTCACTGGCAAAGCAACTTCTTTGAAATATATACAAGCAATAAAGGTTTTTAAAGAAGAAATTCAAGAAAAAATTTTGGAAAACAACAAATTCAACAAAATAAGGACGAAAAAAGTGGAGTTGATATATTTCAAAGTGGTGGGTAGAAAAGTTCAAATTAAGCCAGATTGAGTAAAGGAAGTTAGAGTTAGGTTGAACAAGTTGAAAATTGTTTCATAATCATTTCCTAGTGAGAAGGTAGGTACTGATTGATTACATTAATTGATAAAATATAAAAAAAAACAATTTTAGTTTTTTAGAATAAATCAGTAGTCTTTAGAAATTTTTTTTCATATTTATGGCAATTGCTGATCTCTTCACCGCACATCTTTTAACAATTTATTCAGCTAAGAGCTAAACGGAAACAAATGAGATGTGACATTGCTTTAGTCAATCTTACTTGAGTGAGGCTTGATGACTTTAACAAATGTCAACACAACTTACTCACAAAACATTCCTTAATAGTCTTGAGGCAAAAATTCTCCTTCAACAATACTAAGCTAGTTTGTTCTTTTGATCAAATAATTGGAATGAAATATTTCACTCGAAAAATAATAATTATCTTAAATAACCTTTGTATTGCTGCATTGAGGTAAAGTACAAGCGTTTAGATCAAATGGTTGCAGACGTACGGTTAGATAAAATTCCAAAGCAGAAGTTGGATAAATAAGCAATGGAATCCATTGTTGTGACAAGTCATCCCCTACTTGGCTGCAGTGTAGTTGTAAGACAAACAATGGTGACGACAGGTTATAGGCCAACGGCGAATCCAAGATTAGGGAAGCATTTGCAGGAAGATGAAGTAGATGTGAGTGAGGATTCTCAGCGATCAACTGCGCCAGCAGTAAAAGTTGTGGATTGCTGCGCTTCAATTCATGTTCCAATAAGTGATGCAAATTTGGTAATGCGAGAAAGTTTTCACAATTCTCTTCCTCAGTATGCTCCAGTTGTTTTAGCAAAGCTGGGAACGTTGCTGAATGTGCGCCTTTCAGATCATTTGGAAAGCTGGGCGGAGAAGGTTGAATGGATGGCGGTAATGAAGTGATGATGGGAATACCATCCACCAAAAGTAGCACTACTACTGAGGAGAGAGTTGAGAGTAATAATAATAACATAAATTCGTCGTCCAAATCTTTGATTAAATCTACAAAGAGGACTTGTTTAGTAGAATAGATGAAGGAATACGAACAAGGATGATTGTAGTTGTGATTGATATAGCAACAACAAATGTTGCAAGAGTGAAGACAACAGTGGGCAGTAATGATGATGAGAGAGTAATGGTGATGATGAAGATGTTATGATAGTGATTGTAATGATAATAACAGGTGATAGCAGATGGTATTAATAGTAGTAGTGATGCTAATTAATGACCATTAACATGAAAGAATGAAAAATACTTCGGTGTGAATTGAGCTTTGTTTGATTATTCTTGAGAGAAGAAAGTCGCACTATCTGGCAGCAGCACTTCTCATCAATTACATCAATAAAAGTAGAAACACTGTAGTAGTATCAGTGCAGATGAAGTCATAGAAGCGTCTCTTTTCATCCAAAACAACACATCAATCTCTCTTTACACGTCTTTTTTTTTTTTGCAAAAGACACACAACAGATGTAGCTTAGTAGTAGCTAACATAAAGCATCAGCGGCAGTATTAACAGTAGTTAGACGAAAGAAGTAGTGCTACACTCATCTTTCAGTAGCACTTACACTGAAGAAAGTAGGGAACATTTGTCACTGCCATTATGGAACTCTTCACGGAAGAAGAAGAAGTCTCGTATCCTCAATCATGCAGAGAAGAAACTGTTTTTATCAACAAGCAGAAAAGAAGAAGGCAGAAAAAGGTTTACCTGCGCTTTGTCAACTTCTAAGCATCGATCTGTATGATTTTATATATATGTGCATGTGTGTAAGTGTAAGTGTAAGTCTAATCCATCGAGTGTCTAGCAGAATGATGGCTAGTCTGTTTGCTTCATTTCGATTTCACTTTTGGTGGAGATGGAGAGAGGAATGGAGATGGACATGCATAAATTGCTACTCGCTGGCGACTTCCAGTACTTCAATCCCGTTTACACTAGGACAAACAATTATGAATGGATGAGGATGATGATAATGATAATGATGATAATATTGATAATGATAATGATGATGATGATAATGATGATGATGGTGCAGCGAGAAGCAGTTTCTGGCTCTCCTTCAACATCATCTCGTCTTAAGCACTGCAGCAGTAGCAGCAGCAGTAGCGCAACACAGTAGCATTATGGAGTATAGTACTGCATTGCATTGCAGACTGAAGTCCTTTGGGGTGCATCTTACAGCATCGTGTGGTATGACATGTTCATCATCTGCTTTATCCTGCTTCTTCTTTCTCTCCCATATATAAACATCTTACCAACTGGGATTAAAATATAGCGGGAGCTAAAGCATTAGGCAGGTTAAAATGTTCGTCCAAGAAGACTCTTACCGCTATAGCTTCCCTCTTTTAATTATTCCTAAGTATTTATTATTATTATTATTATTATTATTATTATTATTATTATTATTATTATTATTATTATTATTATTATTATTATTATTATTATTA
>NW_018108335.1:54742-61609 GCF_000183805.2 Loa loa | reverse complement strand
TATTATTATTATTATTATTATTATTATTATTATTATTATTATTATTATTATTATTATTATTATTATTATTATTATTATTATTATTATTATTATTATTATTATTATTATTATTATTATTATTATTATTATTATTATTATTATTATTATTATTATTATTATTATTATTATTATTATTATTATTATTATTATTATTAATTATTAAACTATTATTATTAAAGTTTGACAAGGCATTCTTCCATTCTTAATTTGATTATGCAATATAATCACAAAGAATATATGATGTGAACAGGAAACCTAAAATAGTTTCACTTGAAATATATCATATTATCCTTTTTTCCCAGATAATATTATCTATCATATCATTATCACGAGAATCTGGTTTATATATCATTACCATTTGTTAGTTCATCAGTTCATATTCTCATCAAATATCCTTTATGGTCAGATAGTTAGTAAACAACAAGCATGATTGTGGTATTACATATATGCAGTTAAGTAATTCAGCAATCATTATCAAGTAATGAAAGCAATGAGAAGCGATTGTGGATTGAGAAAGGTTTGAATGTGGATACTGTGAATTTCCTTCAGAGAACTAGCGGGAAAGACTTATAGCATATTGTTAGATTTGATTTTGATTCAAGTTCAATTTTCCATGAAATTCAGCGTTCAGTTCATCCCCCAGAACCAGTTCTACTTACCAAAAGTGGCTTACTTGGAGTACACATTCAATATCCACGCTTCATTTAAGCAAGCAATACGTCATATTCATTGAAAGTTTGAGAATAGGTTGAAAACGTCCGTCCCACAATCCCTCTAATCATTCGCTTCATTTTATTGAATATAACTGTTTCATTACATTCGCCAGTTATTTCTTTCCAATTTTCTACACGTTTGCTACAAAATTCAAATTCAACTGTATTTTTCTGCATGATTATATTCGCAAAACTCACGGAAGTATACGAAATATAATTATCACAGTAAAGCAGACCATTTTATGACTAAGGAGATATTTTGGCACCAGGAGTTTTCAAACACCGTTATTTGAGTTCTGACCCATGACCTCGAAATTAGAGGAGTTAGTTAACGAGAATAAGTGGAGGAAAAAAGATGAACGGGAAAAAGAAAAAAATATAGTCATTAATACGTTAATACTTGCCATTTTCTCCCTTCAAGTTCACCAGATTCCGAGCCATGCTATGGATGTTTCACTACTCGGGGCATTAATTAAAATAAGAGCTTATCCATCCCCCTTTTATTACTACTATCCTGCTATCATCGCTACCACCACCATTTTATTAACTGTAATGACATCATAAAGACCCGCTTTATTCATCCATCCACTACAAAAAACAGTTTTTCAAACTGTCACAGAAAGTTGTATAAATTTATATTGTGCATATTCATATATTTGTGCTTATTTAGGCTTCATTCTACACCTGTTCGGATGACTGTTTCATCTTCCACTTTCGATATACCTGGACAGAAGACGATTTCCTCATATCAATTCACATAATTCACATAATAAAGCACTGAAACTGATATAGCATCAAATAATTATTTGGTTCAAGAAATTTTTTGATCATTATATCATATAGGTTCAATTGATTAAAGACCTTTGATTAATCAAACTACTCAACAATTAGACCAAATAAACATTTTCAAATAAATTATGAACATAAAAATATGCCTCACCAAGAAAGCAAGCAAAAAAGGTTGGAAAAGCGAGTCGTGAAATGAGGTCAACACGTTTGCTAACTTCAGTGTTACCGCACAGATATGTATTCAACCGAAATTTTCTCCACCATTTCCTTCTGTACGTATTCATATCCAATCGTAACGATTGCCTTAGGTCCTAAAACAAGTTTCAGAAATTTATATTTCACCTTCTTATTTTCTTATCTGCTTAATTAATAGCTAGTTAGAAAAACACTTACCTGATTAAGATGATTTGATGAATATAAACAACCCTTGAATTCAGTTTTCTTTTTCCTCTCTTTCTTTAGAAATTCTTGTCTCCCATAATAGTTGACCAATGCATATTCTAATAGAGCTCCAAAGATAAATATCAAGCATGCACCGATCCATACATCAACTGCTTTGATGTACGATACTGGCGGAAGTTTAGCATTAATGCCAGATGCTTGTGTAGTCATTGTGAGCAATGTTGTTACGCCTAATGATACACGAGCAGGTACAGCATCCTGTCAAAGTTTTATGATTTAACCGAATGGCTAAAATTACTTAAAAATCTACTGCAAATTTATAAAGCAATTCCTTGCAGCATATAAGATGGAGACTATTGAATTTTTTAATCGTATTTGAAATAGGATAATAAAAAATAAATATGAAGTGACAGTGAAACATACGGGAAAAAACCGCTTACCTTATCGAGCCAAAATGAAACCCAGGAGACGACGACCAGCATAATACACGGTATATAAAGCTGAATTAAATAATAACTAAATAAGGCGAGTAATATACAAATTTACAAAAACAATAATAAAGTTACCTGTATTCACGACGAAGAAGGAGCATGACACGAGCACAACTGTATTCACCTGCAACAGTGTTACAGTAGCATCACAGGTATACAGCTTGCGCCACTCAAAGTAAGGCAGAGTAGAACAGAACAATTCAAAGAATTCTGTGCTGTCTTTCCTTTTGAAAATAAAGGATAATATAAATATAGATGTATTCGTTGTGCTATTTTTTTGAAGAATAAATAATGATTTGAGCAAAAATTAGCGCCAATTGATTTGGTCAACAATGGTACAATACATAATCTACAGTGTATAATTCGATCGCATAAGCACAGATTGCTAATGTATTCCAAGCATTTGTTAAATGAGATAAACAGCCCAATATAACACTGAAAAACGAAAATTCAGAACAAGCCATGCTGTAATGATATGATAAATTAATAGCAATTAACTCAGATATATTACATGCATCAAGCCATCACGGTGTAAAATGATGATAAGCTTGTCCAGCGGTCTATTAACATCAATGAAGTGAATCATTATCATGCAATTAACATCTTATAGAGTTTTCAAATTATTCAAAAACTGATTCCCGCTTTCCGTATTTGCTCGATAGAACTAGTCATAATGGATATCAGATGTAACAGTTTGCTTCATTAATAGTAGTCGTATTTAAGAACACACATACCGTTGAAGCAGGCGTAACCAATCGGAAATACCTGAACAAGTAATTAAGACTTATATCAAACTAATACAAAAACAAACAACAGTTTTTTCAAAACTAAAGGATGCTACGAAGTCAACAATATGTTGTATTTATATAAACGATGTAAACGATAATTAAAAGAAATTCGTCTTTGCACATGAGATACCTAGACTGTTATATCAGTTGCATGATTCTTGAGTGCTTTAAGACTTCACTCTATGACCGAGAAATAAAGAGACCGAGAAAACCTGAGGGCCACTTCTCAATTTGTTGTAGAGTATGAGTAATTCTAAAGTTTTGCAAACGAGAAGTAGCATACTAGTATCTAGCGATGGATGTCTACCTGGCAGTCTAATACACTTTAAAAAATGCAAAACCACAAAAATAAAAGTTGCCTTAAATACGACAGAATAGAGAACGTAACATTAGAAATAGGAATTGGTAGGTATATTAGAAATTACCAAGCGCGAAACAACGTCAATTCGCTTGGAGCGCTCTCTGTAGCGTCGGACAAATGGCCGAAAACACCACCAAAAATGGGAAGGCGTCATAGCACTGGTTGCTGATACTAAGGGTTGATAACCGGATGAGTAATCCATATGGTTGGTATATTTTGGTAACTGCAAAATAGCATCTGGAAAGCAATACAGAAACCTTCGTACGCTCCATATTAATGCAGCAGTTATGCTTTCAGAATCTTGACCACTTTTCACGCAATCAAAGTGTTCCTTAATAACCGTTCCAATCATACTCAACATAAGTCTTGCCATTTCTTTCATTTAATTGACTACTTCATAAGTTTATTGTGATGTCATAGTGTAGAGTGTCTTCTAAAACAGCACTACTGCGCGTCTGAAATTGTTGTCCAAAGACTTTCAGAAAGAAACATATTATTATTACATCACTTCATTTAGTCCACCTCATTAGGACCGTGGATATATGACAAGATTAAATTTTGGAACGCATTTCACGTGACCTAAAACGACCTAAAACGAACCATTCGATGTCCGGTGGTTATATCCTTTCTTGCCGCATAATTGACCAAGGCAAATTCAAGCAGTGCGCCAAAAATGAAGGCTAAGCAGACACCAATCCAAACATCTATTGCCTAAATTACTTCTTATCTAGAAGCAACCTATTACTAATAAACTATATGCGTTAAAGACGATTAAAATTTATTCCCTTTTGATCTTATAATTTCAAAATTCGGAGAGCTGAAGGAGTAAATTTGATTCTTAACTTGTATTAATGAATTTACTTGTTTAATCCAATTTAAAATTTAAAATTTCACTATGTAATGGGGATTAAAAATTATGACTTCTGAAGCTGCACCAAAAACCGTTGATATTAATATATAGTACAACATTTTTTCGGAGTTATGCTGATTTTTTGCAACGATGATTAGTTCGAAGGAAGCTAAGATCTACCAAAGCTAAGCCATTTAAAAGCGGTCAAAAACAACGATGACAACACTAAAAGCCTTCACCATTATATTTTGAGGATCGCTGATGAATGGTTTCAATAACTTAATTAGTAAAAATAAGCACTTAAGCAAATAAATATAAAAACAAGCAAATCGAGCAAATAAATAAATTTTTCAATTGTACAAATGACCTCTCGAAGCTTATTTTGAAAGATATATTAGCAACCTTTGTATAGGAAACGGGGGGAAGTTTAGCATTGATACCCGAATTTTGTGTGGTCATCGTTAGAAGAGTTGTTACACCTGAAAACATTTGAAACACACACACAATATACATCCAGTTATGCAGAAATGATGCTAATTATTTTTTAAAATATTCGAAAAAAACGGAAAACAAACAGTGAGATGATTTTTTTTTTTTGAGAGAACATTCATACCAAGGGTAACACGCGCAGGCACCGAATCCTTGTCGAGCCAGAAGCTTACCCATGACACGATGACCAGCATGAGTGAAGGGATGTAGAGCTGAAAATTCAGACCACCATCCAAATTAAAAGAAAAAAAGACGAAAAAAAGAACACTCAACTATTACAAATATTGGGAGATCATGACATTTGGAAAGCTTTTGTTGACGTCACTTCAGACCATTGAGCCTGTTGTGGTCATGGATTGTTCTGATGATGATCAAATTGCTAAGTGGGATGGTAGATTCATTTTCTAATAAGTGTTTTTTGGCAGCTGCTAATGCAGTCCAGCAGATCTAACTTGTAGCTAACGTTGAATTGATCATTTACCAAAATAGTACTTGCATTTAAATTTGTCAACACAGAGCTTTTATTGTTGAAATGTCCACACACTACTTAGGGTAATTGTGTACAACTATTGAAACGAAGTTATTACAGAGGGTAAAATGTTAGGATGGCACGGCACACACCTGCACAAGATAGTAGCTGAATTCGCGTCGTAAAATCATTTTTGTCCTCAAACAGCTATATTCACCTGAAACTGTTGGCATCGACACTAGACACCGAAAAAAGCCATGCAAATAATTTGTATTCTCATTGCATAGTCCTGAAAACTCATTAAGAAATTAAATATGCTATACCTGTATTTGTTTTACTCGTACAGTAATCCGTCAGGACATCCTGGAGCTCAAAACTTGGCAAACTTTGCCGTAAGCCTTCCTTCTGTTGAATCGGATTTGTCAATTTCCATTCGTATTTAATATCATCAGTGGTGTAAGCATCTTTAAGAAGTGGATAATAAAATATAAATTTCATACATTGCCGCCGACAGCTGAAGCGGCGTTCTATTAAAAAATGATAAAGGGCAATCATCGAAACGAGAAATGCTCGAAGATTTTGTAATATATTAAAATGACAAGTCAGTTACAACATATTGAGACCACTCCTCCCATATTTTCGGATTCCGAGTGCTGATGAGCAGTCAAGAAAAATATCCCAGATGAAGTTATCTCGTAGAAAAAATACTGAAAGATTGTTTTTCCTCAGTTCTACTATTTTCCGCATTTTTGATCAAGGAATGCGAAATCTCATTACATCATATTTATAATCCTGATGAAATTTTTTAAAATGAAAATTTATTTCGGTTCTTTACAATTCGAACTAAATTACAGACCCAAAATAAACGGAACATAATTTTTAAATCTTTTAGAATGAAATTATAACTAATCCATCAATAAACAGGGAACAATCCTCCAATGTATAGGACTAAAATAGAAAATCATAAAAAAATTAAAAAATCCAACAAACAGCTAGCAAGATCAATAAGACATGTTTGTCGATCCAGCGGATAATACTCCAGTGACATTGGACACGACAGCACTAATGAAAGCCTGCAGTGATGTCATCAAATGAAAATGAAAAAAGTTTCAAATTTTGTAATGAGAAAGAGTGATTGAAGCCTAAAGAGGCCGAATAATAGTTGTTGCGTAGGTTTTCAAAACTTCAAATCAACTAATTAAGTTGTTTTATTCTATTGTACAATTTAAGATCTTTTCACAACTCTCAGTAATATTTCCCACGACGACAGAAATAAAATAGCTGTATTTATTATAGGCAAAAAATGGTAATTACCTAACGCTGTACAATATTTGACCGTCTGGATGAATTCTAATAAGCACATTAGGCTTGTCAATAAGATGCCTTCTTGCTTCTCTGCAATAATATTAATCTTTTACTGTAAACAAACAGCAAAACAGAGAAATATTAAAGTGAGAGAAATATTAAAGTGATTAT
>NW_018108335.1:37619-54598 GCF_000183805.2 Loa loa | reverse complement strand
TCATCCATCATCATCATCATCATCATCATCAATCATCACAACTTTTTTTTGATGAATGAATCGATAGTTCAGAAAAAAATATCCAAGGACCACAAAATTATCGATAGCATGTTTTACAGCAATTTGTACCTTGGAAAGGTTGCATAACCTGCATTAAATCTCTTGATCTGATATTAATGATCCGAAGTAAAACGTGAACAATGGCAATTTTTGACAAGTTTTCTGCAACTTAATCAAAAACAAACTTTTCATTTTGGAAGAAAGTATCCGGCATCCAAATTTGTTGCGTTAAATCGGCCTGTTCACTAGCTGCCAGTACCACAAACGGTGGTACTTGAGTATTCTCGTCCGCCAAACGTCCGTACGCCAACCGTGCATCATTCCATTCTTCTCGAAAGGTGAATTGTGCGCTGTATTCCATGTTCACATCGTCAATTTTAGAAATTGACCGCAGATATATATTTACAGAAACCAATACTGGACCACCCGTGTCTGAAAGATCAATCTTAGATAAAACAAGAAGCGTTCAATTCAACTTGAAAATTATGTCAATTTGATATTGATAAGTTGACGCACAAATCCACTGTTTTCTCGATACTTCTGACATTTTATATAAAATTTGCATTTTATGCTTTGCATATTTTGGACAGAATTCATTTCGATAAACAAGTAGCAGTTTCAATTGTTCACTAATGTATTTCAAGAACTTTGTTTTTCAATATTTCTAGTCAGAATATTTTCCGAAGTGTTGATATTCGCATCTTGGCCTCAATCTCACTATATCAGCCACGTTGCTCTATGCCTAATCTTTAAAACAGATTATTGCTCATGAGGTTCGTTCCAATATACACGGATGTAAATTCATTTAAGATTCCGTTTTTGATAAACAAAGCACGTCGAAGGAGAAATTTACAGGATTAATTTGCCAAGTATATAAGAAATTCCCATAGAGTTCCTTCTAAATGCAAAGATTTTCATGAAAAAAGTGTCTACTCCTGATTGTTAAGATTAGCATTTTAAAGTTATTTAACTGTTAGGAAATTTGAGTTCCTCAAAGGTTAACTTAATGAATAATGGCAATGTAGAGGGAAAGGAGGTAGTTGAGAGAGAAAGCGATGAGATTGGAAACTAGAAATCGACATGTAGTATATTTCAGAGATATGGCCATCAAGAAGCTTAAACTACCACTTGCTGAACTTTGGAAATTTTCATAAAATTACTCTGTTTGCTCTTTTTTCTATCGAAATTTCTGGTATCTATGCTAAGATATTTAACAGTCAAGAAGAAAGAGCAACCAGTTTCTTTCTTTTCCTGGGAGCCTTAAATTTATTGAGCATTAAATTTCACCTCAAAGAGAATGTGGTAATATATTGAAAGGAAATTCTGCTATTATGAAGAATGGAGGGAAATGAACTGGACCAACAATTTATAATTTGAAGAACTTTCACCAATTCCTAAGTATTGTGATTCTCATTTCACTTTTAAAATGTTTCCTTAATGTATTTTTAGCTCAGAAGTATCATAAAAAAAGTGTCTCTCTGTTTATTGATAGGAAAAGGAAATTTTTCAACTAATTAGTTGAAAATTTTTCTTAAAAAATTCATTAGACTTTATTAATATTGAAGAGAGAAGAAAATAAAAAAAGAAAATGAAAAGAGCCTTCAGAAATGATAAGTTTAAGACAAGGGATGGTACAAAAAGGATACAAAAAGCTTTTTACAAAATCAACACGCATAAGGACACGTTTAAACAAATTTGCATATAGATGCACATATATTTACATACACTTATGAAAAGTTGCTGCTAATAGTGGAAAAATTATAAATTAAGTTTAAAGAGAAACGATAAATTAAATATTTGAAAGCATATATTTCTCAAAATAATGTCATCCAATACATTTCTAAGAGGGTTAATACTGGAAGACTTAATTTGGTTTTTATATCTTTTATTAAAATTTAACAAAGAAATGTTGTCTTCAAATGATAGTTATCTGAAGAAAATGCAATGACGAACTATATTGAGTACCAACTATTACTTTCACTTTGTCTTTAAAGATAGTGTTAGACTAAAAATTAAAATTTATCATAGGAACAATTTATTGGTGATCTTATCATTGGTATTAGTATTTCAAATTTTGTATTTCGAGTTGGTATTTCAAGTGAAATTGGTATTTCAAGTTTGTACTCTTAGTTCACATCTAAAACAACGGGGGGCAAAGTGAAGACAAGATAAAGTTGATTCAAATGGATAGCATATTAGAGGTAAGAAGGGAAACTTCTATTAATTACGCTTGTCTTCATAAGTAACATAGTTTTAGTGGCCTGTTCTTAAAATTAAATTCAAACGAAGTCCTACCTAACATATTAATTACATACCTGGCCAGGAAAGATTACTGCCACGTGGTCGTACACGCCAGTCATAATCCTTCAACGTTCGTTGGATGATCTCTTGCTCTTTCAATTTCTTCTTCGCCACGACAACAATTAGAAGAGTAAAATTCAAACAAATCATACAAGCATTCATAATTGTAAAAATTTTTCCTGAAAAAGAGAAAAAACCTGATGAAATATGCATTCATCCACTTTCTGCCTTCTTTTCTATTCTTCACTTTTTAGTGTCAGAGGAGAAATGGCAGTAGTAAAACAACAACAGCCATCAGGAAAATTGATTTGCTTCTTACAAGTAGCATGCTCCATTGATGATCTCCTGCTCTTTCAATTTCTTTTGCAAATTGAAGTACCGAATGAGATGGCTAATTTGATTGTTGATTGTGAAAAATTAGCCTTCTGGATTAAAGTAGGCACTTGGTTTTGTCTAAAGTAACTTTATTCTACCCTAGAAAAATGTATCACAAACACATAATCAACAAATACAAAAAAATCTATAAGAGACTAATGCGCTCATTAATATACTAATTTAACAGTGATCATAGCTTATTTCTGAAATGCTAGAGAAATAGAAAATTTTAAAAATATACTATGATAGTTAAAGATTTATCTCTAACATAAGTACTTACTGGTTATAATATTGTGGCACCGGTTATGAACATTAAAGTATCTCTGGTATATTTTGGTATAGCAACTCTTTCAATCAATTATAGCTCCCCGTCTCTTCCTCTCCCGTATCTCCTGTAACTGACTTTACATCTCTACGAGATATTCGAGCTCACGTGTTTAACTTAATTGACTGTTCTAGTAATTTTCTAATTTCATATTAAATTATTTCTAAATAATCTAAACCAGCTGTTAAAGATATTTTACTCAGTACGGTAATGATAGCAGAGAAGAAGTATAAGAACATCGGCTGGATGGAAGGAGCATTCAGCAAAATATCATTCTGGATTTATTCAGCAAGCACCTGTATGCGACAGCTTCTCTGCCTCCTTTTTCTGGCTAAATTGTCAATGAAGCAGTCCTACTTTTTTTTAATGATAGAAAGCTTCCGCTGCTTTCCAAAATGCAATATCTTTCTGCTTGCCACTAAGTAAGTGTCTCCATGCCTGTCACTTAGCTATGTCCCACATATCCTTTGCTACATAACCAATAGCTCACCAATTAAGGCTAGTATTCAAGCTCCAGAAATTGGTTGTTCAGCTCAAAAAGTGTCATTCCTGTATTCTCTTCTCTTCTCCTTTTTCGCATACAAATGTTAATACTGAAATAAATTTGCTAATGAAGTTGACAATTTAGCGCCATTGTACACTTTTATTTAAAAATGAGAGCGCTAACTGTAGTCACTTCTCGTTTTAGATATATAAAAGGCTTACGGTTATACATACATATGCTTATGCATGTATAAGTTAGAATGTTAGAATCGAAGTTAGAATGAACTACTTGTTCATCGCAGAATAAAGTGCAATACTCTATATGCGTCTATGTCCGTTACGTTAAGTGGGCATCTGCAAGAGACGACCTGTCAACATTTCTCTTCAAAAAATAAAAAGAAGAATAATTAGCTCAAGCTAATGCTGAAATGATCGACCAGAATAGAAAATTTAATGATCTGACTAAAGCATAATGGAAGCGCAGTGTACCTTTTGATGACATCATGAAGAGACGACATATTAACACAATTACTGAAAATGCCAGAAAGAAAACTTTTCAATATTTCAAAATAAGCAGATATTCCTTTTTCATTTCTGAATAATATTTGCAAGAAATATCCAATCATTGCATAATGAGATATATTTTTCACTTTCTACCGAAAATTTCCTTAATTAAAAATCCTTCTTCATTTGCACATTAAGGCTTGCGCACTGATTGCTATCGTCATTTAATTAGTTTCTTCCTTGTGGTGAAAGAATGAGAAATAAGAACTTGATGGGGATAACCTATCCGCATTTCTAAATTGATACGAACTAAAGCAAAAATTTCTACGCAGCTAAAATTTCAACATATTTTTATTGACATCATTGTGATGCTATGTTTTGCATTTTAAATTTGAATTTCACTATCGCCCAATTTCAGCTTCTTTCATAACTTCATTTCTAAATATTTCAATGACGGTATTTTAAGTCTGAAAAGAAAAATCATGCTTACATAACAAAGATAGCGCTCCATACGTTATTTCTAACCGATCATATCTTAAGAAGATCGATGAAGTGAAATTTGAAGAATAATCGATATAAGAATGATGCAAATATAATAAGATAGGTTTAATTTCGTAAAAACTTTAATCGTTCTTCCTCATTCCACCATAAGCAAGCTGATTGATCTTGAAGAGCTGTAAACGTCTGTGAAGTGTCAATTATTATGCAGACTGCGCTTCACACAAAACTTCATCTCTGTGGTGCATTTTTCTCAATTCAGCACCTCAATCATCATTACTTCGATCCGTTAGAAATCTTCCTTTCTTCCTTCCTAATTATTAGCTTACCTTACATCACACCTGTCCGATCACCACCATTAGTTTCCAGTAGTCGAAATTAGCGCATTAAAAGCATATTGCTTAAAAGTTTTCTTGAATTCGTACAAAACAACTGCATTGCAGGATTCATCTCAGCTATATTCTTGCACTCAAACTTCTCTCCAGTCCTTACAATATATTGATTCTCGAGCGACTAAACTACATTTGTAGTGGAAGTATTGAAGAATGTTTCGATTACAACAAGTACAGCAAATTTTCTACGGAACCCTATGTTAATCATCTGATAATCTTATTTCATTCTTGATAATTCCACATTTTTCATTATTAGTAAGTAAGGAGCTTTGAAGGATTGACAATGATTGAAGGTTGACAGTACGTTGAATTGAAGTCGAAATTTTTCTTCCTTCTATCAAAATTTAATAATAAAAGAAAAGGGGATTTTAGTGAACATGAAATTCACGGTTGGATGGATGGATGGATGGGATGCAAAAGAGTTAACACTCCAGAACTTCTATTCAGGTTCTCTGAAAAGTAATGAATGATAATTTGGTGTTCTAACAATGCGTGTTAATGCATGGCTCTTTCACGAGTGCCAAGCAAATGCTAAGTTAGGGTCCAATGGGAAAGTATTTATGTGTGAAGTAAATTGCGAATCAAAAAAAGCCTTTGCGTTATGATAGAAGTGCAAGGGTTTCTCAGCTTCAGCGCATTTTTATCAAAATTTGCTGAAATTCACATCAACACCATTTGTTAGGCTCGTAAAATTAGACTCACCACTAGCCAGACTTTCAGTCTTCAAGATTCAAAATTGTGAAACCAGCGGAAATATAGCAAAAGCATAAAAGAGCCTTCTAGCTTGAGGAACAGCTGCCGGGCTCTGTTTTTTCCGACACTTATCTATAAGCATTAGACTTATGTTGTCCGAAAAAGAAAGCTTTTGCTTAAATGATTGGAAAAAATGAGAATTGGAAAATAATTTGGATTTTTACATGTTAAAATTACAAAAAATCTTTAGGACTAGAACTTTTTAAAGAAAAACTTCCAGAAATCCTTAAAACATTTTTGGAATTTTCCAGAAAACTTTTTGAAGTCTTTAATTATAAAGAAGAGAGAGACGAACGTGAAATATTAGCAATAATCTTGTTTAGCTTCATTTTGTCAAGATAATTTGAGGTAATTTGGATAAAAAATTTTCAAAATGTTCGAATGGTTCCTTCATTTTGAGATACAGTCGTGGTTTTATAAAATTAAAGGGGGTTGAAAAATAAGTGATAGGCGAGTTTTCATTTTTCAACACAAATACGATTTTAAATTCTGCAAAAAAAAAATTTAATTCTTTTTGAAAATTATATTTCAATTGCTTAGCTATTTAATAGATGAAAGCAGGAAGGGCTTGATCAAGTTTCCCAGCTTATTCAGTATTAGTTATTAGGGAAGTTAACGTTGAGATAAACAGACCTTTAAGTATGATTATATCAATAAAGTGATGATGATGCGACAAGAATCCAACGAGGTAGAAGGTAATGCTTCTCATCATTCATAACGTGAAAGAATACAGCTTAATGAAGTTTCAAAATATTAACCTTCAACCTTTCGAATGGTACGGTTTTATGTTTGCAAATTTCTACGTGTAAAACGTAAATAAAATGGACTCAATTATTTCACTTTCATAAATTTTATGACAAAGAAATTTCATTTATTGGATAAAACTTAATAAACGATGATAGAACTACATACACACCTGGATTGCTTTTATTAGCCAAGTACAATCCATTGCTTCACAGTTGGCTATCTCTATCCCTTTTACAAACAGTACAGCATTGACAAACTGGAAGATATGAGATAATTTGATCATTGGTTAGCTTAATTAACACTATGAACTAGTCAATCAAAAGTTGGAAAGCGATTAATATTTCAGTTTCCTGGTTTTGTACTTGCCAATAGCACGGAGATCCAAGAGAAGAAGCCCAAATAAGCGCAATGAAAAACGGAAATGAATTCTTGATTCAATTATCTATGAAGGCTTTACAGGGTTCACAAAACAGATAGTTCGCAATGAAACTGACTGTTGAATTGATTCAAAAGAGAAATACAATGATTATGATAAGAAGCAATGTGTTGGACATTGTCCTGCCAAATTAATGAATATATTGAAAGTTTAAATTAAAGTGTCTTTTCGAAGTAAAATGTTTTACTGGGATGCTTTTAATGGTGATTACAAGATGGTAAAATTCCAGTGATGGGAATATTTCTCGTAGAAATATATATTGGGTGATGAAATGCGAGCACTGCGAGAATCAAAACAAAGGAATAACCTATATAAGGACACACCAAATCAGAATTCAATGCAACTACAATTAAGTGTAAGAAATATTTATAATATTGTTAGGACAGAAGCATGAAACGAAGTAGTTGTCTATCCATTAACAATATTATCATTTGTGTTACTGGTCCAAAATAAAATATGAACAGGACGGCTAATTGTTGTAGCAGATGAAATTTCTCTACAGCTGCTTATGGATGCTTGCTTCGAAAATCTTTCTTTTTCTCGGGACTAAAAGCTAAAGCAGTACTTCGTCATATTTGCAGACATTCTACTGACAGATAATATTAATTCTTAACAGTACCCCATAAGTTTGAATTGTTTCTCAACTCTTCTCTCCAAGAATGCAACTCACGCTTCGATTTTTGTTACTCATAATTCAGAAAACGGTAAAAGGAGAGATTAATTCACAGTTCAGTCTTTTATAGTTTTATAGCCTTGATCTGCGATAACGCTTTACCCCGAAATATCATTTTATTGCGACTCGATAAAATTAACAAAGATAAATTTTTTGACATATCATTTCTGGACTTTCTAAAATCCCAACAAACTCTCGTATTTCTGTAACCATAGCATCTACTTTTGTTTTACATAAATCAACAGCAGTCGAATTACCAGCAAAACTGTCGGCACACAGAACTTCGATTTCCTAAATAAAAAAAAAGATAAACGATAAGAAATCTTTATATGATATTTTAGCACTTATCAACCCTATTCTCAATCATAATCATTGTAATTTCAACCCGTCATATCAAAGTTTGAGAGTGAGAGTAAAAGCCTAAAAAGTAAAACAAGAAAGAATTAACCTCTCCCAGCCAATCGAAAATTTTGTCAATTGCCTTGGCTATCGTACTAACAAACATTTGACATATTTCACAAAAATCTTCTTGCTGATTTGTGCGAGCCATCAGTGCTGACAACTTCATTCCCTTCGTTTGACATATTGCAGTAACAACTACAACTACCAGTGCGATTGAAATAGATTTCATTTCTCACTGTAAGTTTAATTGCCAATACATGTTTTATAGTTAGAAAGCGACCGACCTTGCCTAAAAGCTGCTAGCCTCTAGAAAATTTCTCTCAGTGTTGTACTCAAGTTAGTGAGCCCATCCACTAGTACCAGCAAATATCCCAACTGTATGCTTTTTTCTCATGCTCATCAAACACCGATCTGGATTGGAAAGGATAAAGGTTACTTTCTCGAAAATCCGACGGTTAGCTTCATCGAATCCTGCAAATAACTACAACACATCCTACATCAGAAAATGAGCTAATCAAGCAAAAAATGTGAAACGATATCGAAAAATCACACCTTTTATGCTGCTTTCCTTCGATCGTACATCATTCGAAGAGAATCTCCATATCGTTATCATTCTCCCTAATGCTGGTAAATACCGCCTATCCAAAAATAAACAGTCAGCAAGTTGAATACTTTGTTCCCAAGCACAGATCAAATGTCCATATCAATAAGTACCAATATTACAACCAGCAAATTTTTGGAACGAGTGAATCCTATCAGCCCGCACTTCCAAGACAAAAAGAAACTGATAAGGCAGCTGATTCATTCATTCTTCCCAGAAGAAGGAATCGTTTCACCGTTCATCCATCTTCGGACTTTGTATTTTGTTTATCAATTAACGAGAAACGTCATTTTTTGCAAAACATACATGCATAACATAACGTGGCTCACGTAAATTACTCATCACGTTTGATCTTAAAAAGGAAAAAATGACAGCGTGTTAACAGAATGTGAAGGTAAATGACAAGATGGTGGGAGGAATCATTTGATGTTCGCTCCCAGAAACACTGCCTTAAGTGAACGTGAAAGAAAAGTGACGCAACGGAAGTGGTTAACGTCCATTTGCTGGCCAACAAACAACATACCTCTGACTTCGTGAAAAAAAATATTTCGATGACGTCATCAGAACTTTCATGTACGTCCATGTATGTTGAGAGTGATGAAATCTGAATGGTGCGGGATAAGTGTTCAGCGTTCCTTGTGCGTCTTAGGAGGGGACTCTTTCAGCGAATTTTCAGGGTTTTCCGATGATCAGTAGAGAGTACTGTATGAATTTTATGGACTAATCACTGCGAATGTGAAAAAAATTTTTTAAATCTCATTATTTGGTTAAAAACGAATCCGAATGCTTTATTCTCATACAGGTCGCCCACTTCTCTTTCCATTTTCTCCTTATTTCCTGGTACTCTTATTTCGACATTTTTTTGGGTTTGGGTAAGTTAGACAATGTCAAAGGATTGCGGGATACATTCCTGAGAACTTCTATCGCATACTGACAAGACTGCTAAGACTGGATAGTCGGGATCTACCAAACGTCCCGCGGTTCTCTGTAGCATGACACCCAGCTACTGTTTTGTGAACTATACTGAATGATTATTGAGCTTTCATCTTCTAAGCGCAATGTTCGAAACACCATTACTCGGGAAGTTGTTTTCAACATCCAGTCATATATATCATTTGGGTGACATTGTCGATTGCTTGCATTGGAATGTTTCCGTTGCTGTCTTCATTTTATGCGCTCTGTTTGTTGGCGCTAAACAACAGTTCGGGCAACCAATACAATGTATGCTTCCGACACACCTCGACAGTACGTTTCGGGAATTTTAGTTTATCAGCAATATTCTATCCAATCTATCGTTCCAGACTAATTCCTGAGAAGTACTGGGAGAATGGGGCTCTTTGTTCCATTCCTCAGTCCTTTTACGTAGTTGTTTGAATACTTGTTAAGGATATTATTACTTAAACTAATTTGCATTCCATTACAGAACTTCCTTGGATCGATTATGGCCAGTATTATTGTTTCATTCAGAATACTTATCGTTTAACATACAATAAAACATTACCAAGCGCAAGTAGTGGAGCAGAAAATCGTTCAGATGCTGCTGTAAATTATTGTCAGGTTGGTTGCTTACAGTATATATCTATATCTGTATTTATATCTATATCTATATTTATATCTATATATTTATATCTATATCTGTATTTATATCTATATCTGTATTTATATCTATATCTATATTTATATCTATATGTTTATATCTATATATCTATATTTATGTCTATATATATATATATGTATATATATATATATACTTAATGCACATTGTTCCAAGGGAACTCCTCTAAAGCCAGTTGGACGAAGCATGAGTTTTCAATCACCTTTATTTTGAATCATTAAGACTTACCTTACACTTACACATATTATAAAGTATGGGGGAATTTTCATTTTTTTGCTCAAAATAATGGACAAGAACAACTAGGACATTAGTCAACTAAGCCGTCGATAAAAAAAGTAAAAGCTTTATAAACCAAATTAAATTTCAGAAACTATTCAGGTTTCTGAAATACAAAATTTTGTATAAGAAACCACGAAAAGTTAAAAAGAATCTTTTAGTGGGTACCATTTTTCCTAACAATCCAAGCATTATGCTTCTATATTCCTGGCTGGTTATGGAGAACGTTACAAGGTCAAAGAAGTAAGACTTTTGTTTATTATCTGTTCAAAAGCTCCTTTAACATCGTCCATCATTTATTCCTTAATCTTATTATTTCCGAAATTTTTTTCTGCATTTTCATAAATTTGTTAATTCTAAAACTTACAATTCTTTTGCAGCTCTTGACATGGAAGCTGCTATTCGTGAAGCTATATCCTTGAAAAAAACATTCGAATTTGAAGATCGAGTAAAGAAACTGATAAATTTAATCGACTATATTGCCTCTGGGTTGAAAATGAAAAAGAACATGTGCATGTTTAGGACCGTCGGTTTTTTATCATTTTGAAATGCAAATTGTTTGACGGTTATCCACTACATGGGTTTATGTAATCCTTAAATAATCCTGCCAGATCTCTTGTCTTGATTATTCTAAAAGTGACCTTTGATTTTCATAAAATTCAATCTTTTTGAAGTAAATTCTGGATCATTTTAAGATATGTCAGATGTCGAAATCCACAAATGGATTTTCAAATCTGATGGCGGTCAGTTTTGTCTATTTGCTTTGAATTTGAAATTTTCAAGGTTTTTCTAACGACTGTTTTACAGAATTTGAAATCGCGTAAATTATGGGCTCATTAACGGACTAGATATATTAGATTTTTTTTAGAAATTGTGCAAGTATCCATTCGACAGAGTGAATGGCATATCAATAGCACTTTATCTTGTTTCGAAGTTCTTAAATGTCGTAAATGATATAGTGCAGCTCTACATCATTGGCCGATTTATTGGTTCCAATAATTTTTCGTGGTTTCTCACTGTAAGTTAGTCCAATTGACTTTTCCGATCTGATTGGTGTCTAATTGTACAATGGGTTTGGTTTTCTTTAAATTCTCATACTGGAATTTCTGAAACCCCCACCAGTTATTTATTTGATATAAGCCTATTGATTATTTATTTATTTATTTACAATTTATCAAGTCGCAGTTCCGCTAAATTTATTGGTTTTTGTGCCTATTCTTTAAAGACCTCTCAATTGTAAATTTTTGCCTTTCGTAGCTTTATATGTTTGTAGAAATTTGTTGCACATTAAAAAGTGTGCAGGTAAAGAAGGAAGTAAATGAGTAGTCCTTTTTTTTCTTCTGAATAACTTCATATGTAATATACTTTTGCCACATTATATTTTTAGAAAATGCCATTCACGTCATCATATTTTCCATTAATAACATTCTGCGATATGGAACGACAAACTTTAGGAAAAATGGAAATAAATACGTTGCAATGTGTTTTGATGCTTAATTTCATCAATGAAAAAATTTTCCTCATGCTCTGGTATTGGATCTCCTTGGTGAGAATCCTATTAGGCATTTAAATTAAGCTTAAATCTCCTATCAAGAATAGCTGATTTTAGCTTAGCACATTTTTGCTTGTTAAAATTTGATGAGGACAATTCCTCAAATGGACCTCATATGATGCATGAGGTATACTTTAGGATGCTTTGCTCAAATTTAAATTTTCTTTATGGGTGTTTTAAGCAACAGATTTCAATTTTCATTTCAGTTGTTTGTCATATCATTAACAAATTTCATGATTACATTCGTACGATGTGTGCAGCCACAATGTCGTGAAATTTTGATAAAGTTCTATCTGCAAGGGGTACAGCTTTTGCTTTCAATTTATCGGTCAAGTTTTGTTGTTTTTATTCTTTTTCATTATGTTGTTTCAGTTTTCCGTTTTTATAACTAGTTTTTACTTGATCATTAAGAGCGATCAGAAAATTCTTGAACGTTCTCAGAGTTATAACTTTTCTGGTTAAAATTTAAATCATTTGGTTCACAGGAAGGTGAATTGAATGAGGACGACTGTTTCTTGTTGAAAGATAAGAGGCGTCTGCATATTTATGCTATGGAGGTATGCACATTATTTTATTTTATACTTATAAGTTTGCTGAAAATGGGAGGTGAAATTTCTATGGCTTCAAAAGATGACACTGATTTTTCAGCTGAAGCCATTGAATGACTTTATTGAGTCATTTAAAAGTTCGAAATATAATATTTTTTGAAGTCTAATATTTTGCATGGACATTTTAAAATGTTCCTCAGTTTCTTGGCTTGGATGGAGCGCTGCTATTGCGTTTCATTGACGATCATGTGGGCGTTATTGTGACACATGATATCACAATCGGTTTATGGCAGCATTTCTGTCGTTTCTACGGGGTAATTTTTTTTATCATCCGTTTATTTTATGAACCTAACCACTTTATTTAGTTAACCTCTTCTTTAGGAAACGATAAAAATTTTTGTAGTGTCAATTTTTGTTACTGGTCGTGGAAAAATACCGTAATTCTAATTTGTTCTGAAGAATAGGACACAGTGATGAAAAACGGAGAAAAAGGAGAGAGGAAAAATCCATCATTTGATAAATTTGATATATTTCTAACATTTTTTGTTGTTTCGTTTTTAGGATTCCAATTTCTACACATTTCGTGGGATTGTTACAAGCGTCAAGAGATCTGAAATTGCATGTTCATACTCGTCACCATTATCTTCTACAGCTTTCCTTAGCAGAATAGATTAAATCACAGTTGGTACTCTTTGTAACAGTAAGGTTGTAATTAGAAATTAATAGGTGTGACGATTCAGCTCGTGTCCTAACCTCCATATTTTCTCGATTTTGTCCAGAATCTATGGATTTATACGACATCATATTTTGAACAATAATCTTGAAAATTTTCAAGCTTTATGACTCGAGATTTTTTCCCATAGCAGCAGTTCAAAATGCAATTGCTTGTCTATACTTTGAATGTTCGTTTGTGCTTTTCTTCATGTAGATCTCCATTAGTGCTTGACAATTCCACATCTCAATTCTGCTTGGTTTTCATTTCCTGAGGATAAGTAATGACATGGAAAATTTAACTCAGGGTTAAGAAGAATTGTGGCGTAAGAGATTATGGAGACAAGTTAGGAATACAACTTTTTATTTCTTGGTTTTTAAAGTAAGAACTTCGTTCATGTTTGGAATTCAGTATTTTGGAAGAGGGTTAATTATTTATGAAAAGATTTATTTAATTATTTATGGATAAATCATTTTCATTTAATTATTTATGGAAGAATACCTTAGATAATCTAATCTTTGGTATTTGTGTAATTCTCTTTATCTGTAAAAAATTCATCAGCTTTGTACAGTTTTTTTAATATCAAGTTCTAAAAGTCTTTATTTTTTGTCGTACTTCCTTTTTATTAGTATTTTTTCCTGCTTTTTTATTGAATGATCTGAATAAGTATTTTACATAGTCCTATTGTTAACGATTATTAGTTCACAAATTGATCACTAGTATGATTTAAAAAAAAAATTCTTAATAGACAGTAATTAAAAAAGTAAAAAAAAAATTAAAAAGAAAAAATGTCGTAACTTCAAACTGAGAAAACCAACAAGTCATGTTGCAGATTGCACTGAAACATTTATACCCTGAACTTCATTTTGTCACGACCAGGAGGAGGAAGAGTATTTATGTTGAATATAATTCATTCTTGATACAAGTAGGGCTGTACTTCACGTAAATAAAAGAGATGCCACTCTTCCGTCAAATCAGTAGATTTAATATAGCTCCTGATTAAGTTCTCTTCACTATCGTATCTTTATCGAAAATTAACTGAGAGCTTATGCATAATTTTCCTATTAAATGTTGACTTTTTTAAACAGTTGTTGTATCAGAACACAGAGTGTTCAGAGGAAATTTTTCTAGGGAAGAAGTTCACATTCATTTGATTGAGTTATCAATTGTCAGTTGCAGAGTGTTCTTTAATACAAGAAATTTCCGTACTGAACGACCTGAACAATTAACAGAAGTATTTCCAGCTAATCCCCAAAATACTTGGATTAGTCTGCTTTTGTATAGACTTCTAGTATTATCCAATTACCATCACTCCAAGAAATTCATTCCAAAGATCACTCCATCACTCCAAGAAATTCATTTAACGAATTTCATTTAACGTGAATAGTATGTGAATAGTAAGAAATCCATCAAGAAATTCATTTAACGTGAATAGTATATTCCATTCTGTACTGCTAATGGCTGGCTGACCTGGGAAAAACACAGATGAAGTTGATTTATTTCAATAGGAGAAAAGTCATTAACGTTGTAGATGATATGTCCATCAAAACGTTACATCATAATTCGAAAGATGAAGATTTTATTTAGGTCTTGCTCTCATTTCCAACGAATAATTAATAGCCATAGTACATTATTCAAATTTGAATAGTGTCAGGGGTCAATCTTTCTAAAAATTTTTGGAAAATATTTCCAAATATCAACTACCAAAAGCTGGAGCGCATTGTTCTGTCGTTTGACTGAATAGAACAGTACACCTTAAAGTGGCACAAAATTGTGGAGTGCAGATTCAAGTGCAGAGACTTTTCTACATGTGCTGCAAAGATTTATTGCCCGTCGTGGAACGTCAAAAGTAATCAGTGATAATGCACTTAACTTTAACACAACAAGTGAAATCTGTAACGCAGTGGAATGTAATATCAAAAAAGGATTCTTCAGTACTTTACTATTGCAACAAGTATAAAATTAAATGAAAGTCATCACTCCTCATGGGCCATGACAAGGAAGAATATATGGACGATTAATCGGATTGATAAAACCTGTCGGTAAAAACCAAAATATTTTTATTGTATTGTGAGGATGTGTAGCTCAGCTCATGCTGTAAAATGCTGTAAATTAGCTCATGTTAATAATCAAGTTCGTTCTATTGTGAAGAATCTCATCAATCTTAGGTAATCTTGAGGTTAATCTAATCTCTTGGATTGTTGTAAACAAGCTTCCACTATATAAGGGATACGGACATACAGTAACCAGAGTCATTCTACAACCAGGATCATTATACAGGAGGTGAATCTACAATTCAGCAATTCCTACAATTTTTAATTCCATACCGACCACTCCTCCGTCAGCAGCGTACTCCAAAATCCCTCTAAATAAATATTTACAAAGATTTCACAACCAACCAAGTGATTGATCCTATAGGAAAATGATTATTCGCCGACATCTTTCCAGTGCATCTATTTGTATCATTTGCTAATAATTTATTCCCCATAAAAAAAAAAAGGAATAAATATTTCTGAGTCTACAAGCCTTTTGCACAACCAATCGAAGTTGCCAACCAGCAAAACTCCGACACAGAGCAGCTTTCACGACAAGCAGTATTTAAACGAGCAGTGAAAAGACGCTTTCTGAGGAAAGTGGAACTGGTTACGGAAATCATCGAGTCATCCAACATGAAGCCATCTTGAAATCCGCATCGTTAACATAAATGATGGAAGATTTGATGCAAGTCCTTCGTCCTACTAATTTCATAATTTCCTTAGCTAAACATGGTGGCCCGTACCGAAAAAAGGAATCAGATTATGGAGGTTAAGCTTTAAGTGGAGAAATCCGATGCAAGGGAAATTGAAAAAACAATTTCCGAAAACGGATCAAAGTCTAGACAGATTTTGAACGCAATGACAGCGAAATTATCTTCTTAGTTTAAGAGAACAAAAGCTGGTAAGTACAACATCAATAGGGACAAAGTTTAACTGAAAGAAAACCTCAAATAAATGAAATAGCAATTACGATGGTGGAAGAACAACCAAGAAGGACTACTGGAGAGATGAAATCTTGTAAGGAGCAATTCGAAACGCAACAGCCCGACTTTACCAAAGTTTCGATACCATCACAATTTGATTAGGACGATAAATTTATTAATCCCTCTGAAAACTGGAAATGAAAATGGAGAGGAAAGAAATTTCAACCAAGCAGGACGTAAAACTAGAACGAATGTAAATAAAAGAAAGGAAAAAAGGAAAAAAGATAAGACCTCATTCGCCGACAGTGACTAGAAGGAAAGCAAAGGAAAAAGTCAACGCTTCTTCAGCATTAAAAGCAAACAAAATGAAGTTCTATATCCTGGGCTTACTATGCTTGATATTTTCTGGGTAGTAATGGCCGAAAATAGAATCGAATATGGAATACTTGAAGGAAGCCCTGCATGCTCTCTCCCAGATGGGAAATTCTCCTTGAGAAAAGAAAAGAAAAGACTATTATATATCGAATAAATGTCAGATTTGCACTTCAATTTGCCTGAGATGATCATAATACGAAACAATTTGCGGAATAAATTGTATCATTCACCAAAGAAATAGAATGAATCAAATCGATTCAAGTCACATTCTTTCCCGTCAGGAGTGCCATCAATAAACGAGAAGTTTCGTGAAGAAAACATAAACATTCATAAGTGAATGTATTGAGATTTACCAATTTGTATATACCAGGTTGGGTCGTGATTACGATTTG
>NW_018108335.1:33748-37129 GCF_000183805.2 Loa loa | reverse complement strand
AATGAAGTTCTATATCCTGGGCTTACTATGCTTGATATTTTCTGGGTAGTAATGGCCGAAAATAGAATCGAATATGGAAATCTTGAAGGAAGCCCTGCATGCTCTCTCCCAGATGGGAAATTCTCCTTGAGAAAAGAAAAGAAAAGACTATTATATATCGAATAAATGTCAGATTTGCACTTCAATTTGCCTGAGATGATCATAATACGAAACAATTTGCGGAATAAATTGTATCATTCACCAAAGAAATAGAATGAATCAAATCGATTCAAGTCACATTCTTTTCCCGTCAGGAGTGCCATCAATAAACGAGAAGTTTCGTGAAGAAAACATAAACATTCATAAGTGAATGTATTGAGATTTACCAATTTGTATATACCAGGTTGGGTCGTGATTACGATTTGCGAATTATCTAAATTCTTCCCTGTATGAGGATGCTGTCACTGCGCATAAAACTGTACACGTGCTCTTTACTTAGCAATGTACGTTAACAAAGAACGCTTTGTCAAAGTGCGTTTCACAAAGGCGTTAATCCGCTAACCATTGCAATCTAAAATCAATCCTTCAATAATATATATATGAAACCCTGCACACAACAGGATAAAATCCTTTCTTTCATTTTTCAAATTGCTGTCTTTGGGATTTTGGTAATGTTTTGGATCTTAGCTTTACACGTTCATTTGCGTTTTTGTAATTCTTGAAGATTGTGTTATTATCTAGTGGTTTAATTACCCGAGTTTAAGTCTTTTTTCCTTCTTTTTTCCTTTTTTTGAAGATACCAAACAAAATCCTGCACTTCTGGTGTCATGTTATACAAACTACTTAGAAAATACAAGCTTTTCCACTTTAAGCCAGATTAACAAGAAAGATGTGGTATCCTCCAGTTTAGTTGATCAACATGTGAAATTTTCCCAGATCATAATTGCCTTTCCCCTTCGCTAAGCATTATATCACGCAGACAAGGGATTACTTCTAAAACTAATTCGAAATATTTTGTAGACTTTGTCTTCAAGATTCTGCATATTTCTTATGAACCGTTTAGTAACGATCTTTCATATCAAATCCTCATGTCTTTAATTTATCATTATGACTTGTTTTTTTTTGGAAAATATAAAGCACATGATGAACAAAATGATAATACAAACAAATACCATCCACATTCATCCTTTATATTCCACATCAGATGAAATTAAAACTCTCTTAAAAAAGAAAGATAATTAAAGAAAGTAAACCGGGCTGTGATACACTTTACAGTATATACCGTAGTTATCAGCATAAGAAATCAAAACATAAAACATTCCTTTCATAACGGCACCTTGAGCAACTTCCTGTAATTTAAACTTCTTTCAATAATTAAACATCACGAGCGAAGGCAAGGAAAAAAGATGCATATCATAATGAAAAGAAATGAAACCAGTTTAAAAGCATAAGGGCGAATTTGATTACAAACAAAACATGATAGAATATAATGCCAAATGCATGTTGCAACAGAAGTTACCATAAGATGAAGTCACAACGTGCAAGATGCAAGACGCCTACGGGTAGTTATGCTATTAAAGATCGAGGACGATTGGAATTTAAAGACAATTCGGATAATCATAAAACTATCTTACGTTATGTCGAAAATCCGACATGTGCCAGCATATCAATAGGGTTACATGGATTAATAAATGAAAAATTTTCATTTCTGCGTCAGTCGCGCATAGTTTAAAGCAATTTGTTGGTGCTAATGCATTCTTGTAACTCTAATAAACATTTAAGGAAAGTTAAAATGTCATCCTCGTTATTTTATTCTCGAAATTATATTTTCGTTTGGAATATTATGAATTCGGAATTCGAGTACTGATAAATCTCGAGTCGATTAAAACTGAAATCTTAAGTTTTCGCCAGATCTAAAAGTGTTAATGGCTAACCATTGAACAAAGGAGTATATAGGTTACAAGAAACAGTGCATTTGACAGCGTAACACAATATATAATACAAAGAAGGATCCCGTGCGCAATCCATTTAACTGGTGAACACCATTTTTATAACGATTTATAACGAATTATTCGAAGTAAACAAGAAACAATGGACAATGGACAATGAGTGATGAGTTCGAATCTTGAAACTTCAATGAATGTAGCGTTTAGGTTGTGTTGCTGGCATCATTTTATCAAGAAAACAATTCCGTACTTTGAACGGTTTTCAAAATTCAATTTCCATGGAAAATTTGAATTTAATGAACGTGCAATTTTAATTTATGTTCATGAAAATCAGGTTTTTTTTTCTTTCAGAAGGAGAACAAGTGATATTATCATTCACATACACTTCGATAAAAAGGTTGCTTCGTGATTTGCCAAACGTTTTACAAAAATAAAAAGTGAAGTTCAGATTTAAATTACACATGAAACAATAAAACTAAGAAAGTAAACAACTGAACCCGTATTATGAGACGCGATTTGAAAAATTACAAAATGTAAGTACTAAAAGGACTTTGCACCATGTACTAAATATTATTTCCGATTTCCATTTTCCTTCAAGGTGGATAAAAACTGGCTAGTCACAACTTAAAAAAAAATAACGCTTTGAAAAGCAAACCGTAACTTAGTTCGCAGTGAAATGAATTATAAAGCACTAGTTTGAAAATTTGAATACCATCAAGGGTTTCAATTATTTACTGGTGCGAATCAGTGTGATTAAGAATGTCAAAAATTCATTTCACATTTCAATAATACTAGAGTTGGTGTAAGTTTTCTGCATCCAAATGCATATCTTCCGGAGAAGTCATCAATAAAAAAAAAAAAACCCGAATAAATCAAGTAAGTAAAATCGAAAACTTTCAAAATTTGAGAAAAACTGAATCAATTGGCAATATGGCATAAATATTAATAAATATTAAATATAAATATTAAAGTTTGGAACTGACTGATTTGTACGGTTTCCTTGAAGAAAATTAGCAAATAATTATTCAAATTCCGGTCCAAAATCAGGAATACGAATGTCATTGTATCCTTTTAGCCAGTATGTTATCTGCTTTCCCTTACCCTTCATTTCCACCTCACCGCGAAGTACCAAATTGAATCCTGGATCCTCCTTTTCCAATATGGTTTTTGTATGGCTACTCACGTGGATCCGAAGTGCTACAAATTTTTTCCTTTTCTTTTTGTATATATAAATATAAAAACTAAATCTATATAAATAAAAGTGTAAATCCGTCTGTTCCCAATCTCAAATGTCCAAATTTTTCACCGACTTCTTTGAAATTTGGCACAACACTGCATTTGAATACATGTGTGTTTTTATATAGCTATTATATAGATGTCACACCTGTGACATGAACAAACATGCTTATATATATATATATATATATATATATATATATATATATATATATATATA
>NW_018108335.1:31165-32937 GCF_000183805.2 Loa loa | reverse complement strand
TATATATATATATATATATATATATATATATATATATATATATATATATATATATTAGATAGATAGATAGATAAAGAGGAAGAGCCCTGGTAAGCTTCACCAGGATCATCACAAAGACCTTATACGTTTTAATTTGAATACTGTCGACACTTAAATATGTCTAGTTCAAACTCATTGTAAGATGTTGTAGATCAATTTATGTTGATTACTAAATTTGAGGTCAATGTCATGATGCAAGGGCATCAGAGCATCAGTACCAGAGCCTGATTGGCCACACAATGATATGAAGGCTGCTGGCGTATATTCCGATCAAGCGCATGATCAAGCAAAATGGTGACGACGAACCAGAAAAGCGGACTCTGCACTAGAACGGGACAAAGAAGAAGTCAGTGTAAGTGCAATCTAAAGGATCTCAGGTCACTGTCGGCACATTCTAAAGGACCTTTTGTTGTTTGATTTGTACAGATTGTTGTATGTAAACTCCTTCTATATAAGTTCTAAAACCTAGCGGCCAGACACACTATTTACGCACAGCAATGTTTTCCGACCCAGTTCACCCTCGAATTGTTGCTACTGTCACATAATTCAATTGCCTGAATCATACCCAAACTGTCCAAAACAGTTATTATATTCACAAATAAATCTTTCTACTGGTGAGCTGCTCACTGTACAAATCAATTTCAGTGCAGTCTATAGCTTTATTCTCTCAAAGAGATTTCAGTATTTTCGCCATCTGCAGCGTGGAGCATGCCAAGAACCAGCTAACTTCCATGATGATCCTGGCAGAGCTTCAATACTACATATGGCGATTGAACTCAGCTCTTTTTAAGAGGACAGGGGAAATTTTTATTACTCAATAAACTTGCTAGAAACTTCTTAATTGGAAATATATCCTGAAAAATAAATTACTTTTATCATAGTACACACTCTTCTGAGAAGTAGCAATCAACCTTGATATTATTAAAATTAGGTGTTCGTGATTTATGAGTAAGTTACTCTGTACACTACCGTTCCAAAGTTCAAAGTTCACAACCCGCGTATACCATTCAATAGAATATTCTGTCTTTTGTTCATAACAATTCGAATTTCTCTTTTATAAATTACGCTTACACCTTTAAATTTAAACGTATCATTTTCGCACGTGTATTCGCAATCGCGCAAGTACACCGCATATCACCTTATCTATACGTAATGCTTAAACGTTTAAATTTACATCACATCTACCCACATCTACAGGTATATCACATTTACATGTGTAAACCGTAGAGACACGTACGAAATAAGACACACACAGCTGTTCTTACCTACAGGACACAGTCGTGTGACAACAGAAATCAATGCATTGCAGCGTGTTTGTATGTGTGCACGTATGTATGTGTGTATATATATATATATATATATATGTATATATGCATGTACGTGTGTTTATGTATGTACGTGTGTGTCTGTGTATGTGTTTATATATTACATGTGTGCATGTGTGTTTATGTATTGCGTACGTGTGCGTCTGTATGTGTGTGTATGTTCGTAGGCTATTTATGTGTATAATAGCTGATGTATGTAGCATGTAGGTTATGCAGGTTTATAGGTTATCTGTATAGGTTGTGTAATAGTTGCCTTATGTAGGTTATGTAATAGTTGCTACAGCAACGCATGACTGGGTAACAGTATATAAATATATTAAAAAAAAAGAAAACGAACATATAAATATATTTAAATATATATATATATATATATATATATATATATATATATATATATATATATATATA
>NW_018108335.1:6453-30739 GCF_000183805.2 Loa loa | reverse complement strand
ATATATATATATATATATATATATATATATATATATATATATATATATATATATATATATATATATATATATATATATATATATATCAACTTAAATATTTAGAAACAAATGAAAATTTTGCTTAAATATACTGAAATAAATAGAAGTTCACAGAAAATTATTTGAAAAAACAGTTTCTGGTTCTAGTTCAAAATCAAGAATGCGAATGTTATCGCATCCTTTTAGCCAGTATGTTATTTGCCTCCCTTTACTCTTGATTTCCACCTCATCGCTAAGTACCAAATTGAATGATTTTCAGATCTAATTTCTTTCTGATTTCTAGGTTAAATTTCGTTATGCGGATTATGAAGCAAAAAAAAACTTACGTAGACCAGTACTTTCCATTCGACTACTCGTATTTACTGTATCACCAAATAAGCAGTACCGTGGCATTTTACATCCCACTACTCCAGCAACTACTGGTCCTTGAAAATAGAACGTATCTTCAAGTATACAAAAACTTCTTTATTTAGATCAAACATTCTCTAAATTTTCCCTTGAAACTTCCATCATAAAAGGATAAAGAAATAAAGTCCTTCAAAATCTGTCACTAGGTAGACTATGAGAATTGTCCAATCGTTCGGGGAAGTACATTTTTCACGGTCTGAACAAGCATCTAGTGAATAAGACTGTATGCAAACTTTCTGGAAAAGGTCTAGAAAACGAGGCTAGATATGGCGCCGAAATATCAATTAGTTAGGTGATCCCAACTGAATCACCTGGCTGATGACATTCATCAGTATTTTCTTAACCTGCTCATATTTCTCGATAGCATGCTTCAGCAATGTCAAATCGATTCCATTCCTCCACCAAGACGGAGTAACCATCTAATTCTGTGGTTTGAGAGTTTCTAAAACAAAAACTTTCCAAACAAACCAGAATGGATTCCGATGCGTAGCTTCAGTTGTTCATTGGGTCGATGCCTGATCACAAAATTTTTCACTTTATGCAACAGAGCCAACGACATCTGAGCAATTTGTGAGGCATGGTGATTGTGCCGTTCAGGAAGACCAGATACTACCATGTATGCATCTCCGATCGTCTCCACCTTATATACTTTGAAATTGTCCACAACACCGTCGAATGCCATATACAAATCGTTCAGTAGTGTAACCACCTAAAATAAACAAATTTAACGACGAATTACCGAAGGCAGCATTATTTCTTCCGTAAGAAAACATGTCTAATCATAATTAAAGTTACTAAAATTACCCGGAATTATCCGAAAGTAATCATGCACTGACTCATTCAGATACTTTTCAATGTCAGATGACATATCTCTTCAGCATGGTGTCAAATATTATCTTAATAACGAGGGGATACTTTTATTACCTAGCTTGCTTAAAAATTCCACAGTATGTGTTCAGCCCAGTTTCGATATAACTTAATCACTACCACCTAAACATTATATATGGAGACATTTACACCACTCAACTGGCTATGTGAATTCTGATTCATCATTTTATGTCAGAAATTTATCACCCAGAAGTTTACTTATCATTCATTACCTGCATAGGTGTTGACATTGATGATAATGCCGTAAAGCCAACAATATCGGAAAAGTAAATGGTAACACTTTCGAATGCTTCCGCTTGCACGGCACGTCCACTTATCAACTGCAATTTAATGAATAAAATAAGCTGAGCAAAACACTTATTTGTATAAATGATTCCTCCTTTTATATTTCGACATAATGATACCAGCAGCCTAAACATTCGATCTTCACAAAAACCATGAAATAAATCGTTTACCTGATCGGCAACACTACGTGGCAACAACTGATGCAAGAGATCTTCAACTTTTTGCTTCTCAGCAAGATATTCCTGTGTTCGTTCTTCCACTAAACCTTCCAAATTATTTGCATATTGTTCCATACGTTTCAATAAATTATCCACCACATTGGATGTTTCATTACTTCTAAATTTTTTAAAAAAAATTATAAACATCAATTGTTAGTTTCATCATTTTAAAACAAACAATCAGTGAACGAATGGCTCAAGAACTTGAAAATTTGAGTCTTTGATTTCTCAGTAGCAATCAGTTAGTTTTCTTGCAATCAAGACAATTTGATCATCCAATAAATTACTCTTCAAAATGGTCGCATATTTGCAAGCCAAAAGAGAATGTTCTGATGAACAGTGAATAGGTAGATCCCGAATTTCCATTTTAAATAAAAATTAGAAAAAAAAAACGAACTTATTCAGTGAGCGAACCACTTTCCGAATAACGGCAAAATCCGGACGGTCTTGAAACTCTTCAGCCCAGCAACTGAGCATCAAATTGATTAGGTTCGGCTCAATTTGACCATCGATTAAGGCACTTTCTGGTATTTCCGGCCTACACAATTCTTCATCAGACGCTGGTACTCTTTGCACACGTTCACAAATTTCTATAACACAATCTAATTTTAGTTTTTCATATAATTCCGTTGGACAAAAGTTTATGCGGTATATCTGAAATAATAAAATATAAAGCGTTTAAAACACAAACATTAATTGATCATTTGGGTTTCCAGCGTCATACGTCATTCCACAAAATTTTAATGTGTTTAAACACCGAAAGTTCAATGTTCGCCATACCTTTGGGTGCAGGTTCGTTGGTCATATAGAAGGCACCTTTTCGAAACAACATTTCATGCAATATTATAGCAAAACTATATGCATCACCCGCCTTTGTACCATTCGGTCTATATGCATTCGGATTACGCAAAATTTCTGGTGCTGTCCATAATCTTCCTAAAAAATAAGGATATAAGATTAGCATTAAGCGCGATAACCACTTAATCACCAATACATTTCAAAAACGGAAAGTAAAAAAAGGAACTTTACTTTTGTAAAAGGCATGCTCGCCGATTTCTTCTGTATTTTCATCCTCCATGGCATGCAATTCGTGAAAACCAAAATCAGTAACTTTAAGCACAAATCGACTATCCACAACACAATTAGATGACTTCAATTTACCATGAGAACCAACAAATGAATTATGCAGAAAATACATACCCTTTAAACAATTCTTTACTTATTTTGGTATGTATTAAAGTACTGCACCATCAATTTCAACTGAGTCATAATAAAGAGTTAATACGATTAATAACTTGTGTAAATAAGAATTGTAACTTTATTGCTTATAGCGGCCTTATAATACTTGCCATCTTTGGAACATCCAATCCTTGAATAAACTGTTAGCACCAAAAAATTTCAAAAATGAATGTAAGGAGGAGTTTAACCTTAACTAAATCATGCA
This sequence comes from Loa loa, assembly GCF_000183805.2. Lineage (NCBI taxonomy): Eukaryota > Metazoa > Nematoda > Chromadorea > Rhabditida > Onchocercidae > Loa > Loa loa. Next base: position 27,457 of record NW_018108335.1, on the reverse strand, counting down.
ACAACGAATACTTCATCATTTTGTCTAGCTCGATTTTTTCGTTTTCTAAAATATCTTCCAAAGACCCTTTAGGACAATATTCTTGCACTAGACAATAATGTGGACAATCAACACAGGCTCCGGTGAATCTGAAAAGTTTTCATGAATCCAATCGAACATTTTGCTTACTACCATAATGATCATCATGTTATGCATGATACATGAAAGATTTGTTTTGACGAAAAAAAAAAAACTTGAATTTATTTGAGCAAATGTGGCCCCAAAAACTGCTTTCAATTATACTTATTGCACAGGAAATGCACCTAGTAATATGGTCATGCTGTAAATCCTTGATCCGCTTAAATTCCATCAACATAGAGCGGGTCAAATCTAGTTTCGGATACTTCTTTGGATCGATATTCAAATTCTTGACTGCGACTATTGTACCCTAAAAATGAAAAATGAAGATTTATGGATATTAGGGAATTAAACATCAAATATTTTTCTCTCTTGAGCAGTGGAAACCCGAAAAATTTCCATGAAATCAGTGAAGACTACCACTTTCCTAAATTTAGAAACCAGAACATTAAACACCTATAGAATCTCACAAAATAACCGAACTAGCCTTATAATTAGCAGTTTTCGTATATATTTGTGCATTATTTTGCATCTGTATTGTTTCCACTGAACCTCCACTCTAAAAAAAGTCGCATTTCAAATAAAAACTTCATGAAGAAGCGTGAAAATGTTTAATTTAAAGTTTATTTAAAATGAAATATGTATACAATACAGTACCATGTGGAAAATTTATCTGCTAAATCGGAAAAAAAAAAGACTACCCCAATACTAAATCCAGCAAACGACAGTTTCCGGTTACGTAACGAAAGGCTTTTCTTAGCGTGTAAATCGAAACCGTCTTCACTCGGTGGTTTTCTTTTCGAGTTGGAAACCAAAGAAAGTGGCGATGGCAACCGGCCACTTTCTGTATCGTAATCTTTGGGTTCGACACCTTCATTGATCGTTACATGCTGCCCCGAACGTGAAGTAGCATCCATTTTATGATCAAAATCCTAATAAAACAACATATTCGTGATGATACTCCTTTAAAATGAGGAATCCCTTTATTGTTTACAACCTCTAGAATGTACAGCCTAAATTCATTTTGAATTAGCACTGTTTGTTATAATATGTACCTAAACTGAATACCTTAGGAGTTCCTTTTACAACATCAGCACAGTTAATAAACAATGTAAATGTATGTTATTCCTACCTTGCTGATATGATTTTGGACATGCGTTGAATCTTGATGATTTGAATTTTTCTTTCGAGTAAATAAACTTAATTTCCGATCGATCAGGGCCGAAAACTTGCGGGTTGCATTGGAACTGGTGCTCCTCTAACAAAAAAAAAAAAAAAAAGAAAAAAAATGAATTTTCCATTCATAAATTTGGTAATATTTGCACATTCCTGAGAATGTGCAGGCTGTGTAAAAGAGCAGTTTAGCAAATTCCGCCATATTGAACAATATTTTGTCAATCCTTACGCAAATTTCATTTTCTGATTTTGAATTATAGCAAGAAATCACTAATATTATCAATTAACATGGGACCATAAAAATAAATAAAATGTACCTGGAAATCTTGATCTTATCACCTATATTAATGTTAGCCGTTAATGCATGCATGCCTATTATGCGTGTTTTTGTTAGAATTGTTAATTGATTTAAATGATCTGTTAATATTGTTACTGTTGACCACTAGTGACATGAAAGTGATGTGAATAAGATGATATCAACCCACGGTTACACATATTACTAAAAAGGAAATAGACCGATTATGGGTATACTAAATTAATTTTATAATCCATGACAATATAAGACTAAGATTTGGAGATGAGAAGGTAATATGAAATCCTTACCAGAAGAATAAGTTCAAAAATTCCGATCAATTTTAAATCATCTTTCCGCAAAGTATAATACCATAAAATTTAATCCAAAAACAGTCAACTAGACCGAAAAGGTCTCTAGCAAAACCGATCAAGAGAGAGGAAAACTAGTAATGCTCAAGAAACATGTGCTACATGCATTATCAGAATGAAGTACATAGAGACTAGATTTTAGAAGTGTTTAAAAAGATCTTAATAGACCACTTTATCACTGAACTAAAACCACAATTTCAAATTCAAGGAGGACTTTATAGACCTGACTGATGAAGACTAACCCTTACTGCTTTACTGCTGGATATTGGCGACACTTCCTAAAATTAATCATCGAATATTGATCTTTTTCTAGCTCTTATCGTGTAAACAACTAAAGGTGAACTTTAATATTTTCAGTAATTCTTCAGTTTTTGGAGGAAAATAGTGAAAAGCAGTATAATACAACATTAAACCATATTAGCAAAAAAGATGCTTACCAAGTTCATCAATTTTCTTGCACTAGAGCTAATGTAAAATGAAATTTAAATAGATCGATATGCATCTTATTTTGTCTTACATAAATTTCAATAGAAATGAAAAGATTCGGTATAGCTTGCAACGCATTTTGAAATACTGCATTCAGAATTCGCAGGTATTTAAAAGAAAGAGAAAAATTAAAACTAAAGGATGAGAGATGCAGTGAAATCTGTACGTTAAGCTGAAAAATTCCGAAGAGGACACCATGCCAAAAAAGGAAAAGAAAAAAACAACTATTCCGCCTCAGCCTAAGTTTAATGTTTCAACTTAAAAAACTACAAGCGTCCGTCATATTTTTGTCAAAGTAATCCATTTCATCATTATGCACTACTGCGATACTGTCTCAAAAGTTCACAAATTCAAAGGAATTTTTTCAATAAGTGTATCCGATTTTATTAGTTGAATTGGAAAACATTATTTATATCTTTAGCTTTTTTCTCGTATTCATTCGCTTCGTGATGCTGAACTTAAATTAGCAAAGTATGAGTGTAATTTTTTCGGTATGGTTTAAAAATGTATGGAAATTAATTAAAGCCATGCACAGCATCAATTTGTAAATTTTCATCTAATTTCATGGCTTAAAGATCTCAGTCCAAAAGAATAAGTCCATTATTAACTCGCACTATCTACTAAACGATGACGAAAATTTCCTGCGTTATATGAAATATTTTATCAATTTCTGAATTGACCAGTCAAAGTTTCTTCTTTAAAATGCATTTATAATCACTCAGGGAAGAATTTAAAGATAAAATCTGTGGCGGAATCCAAGGATATGAATTAGCGCAGAATGGAGGAAAGCGCTGTGATTGGAATAACTTCGACCAGTATACCAGGAGTCCGCGAAATCCTAAATCAATTCCTAGTCTTATGAAACTGCTTTTGTTTTGAAAAGCAAGGATAGAAAAGAATAAGCCGAGAAAAGGTGTATAGGAAGCAATATAGTATTTAATGGATAGTTGACATACCAGTCTAAAGCGACCAATACTGAATTCCCATTCGTCTTCATCCAACTGCAGAAACGTAACTGATGGAAATATTTGATGATTTAAATTTTGAAAAAAATAATTGCTTCGACAGTACAGCATCTAAGTAAGATTTAGATTCTCAGTCTAGCTTAGTTACACTAACGTTCCTCCCTCTCTCCTCATCACTTAGCTTCATCTCAAATATTTATTACAACAGTGTTCAAGAAACATAACTGGAACCATTTATAGCACCTATTAATCACATTCAGAATCGCCACTTAAATAGTATAGTGGTTGCTGCCTATTGCAGATAATGCTATAGTTCTGCGCAAGCTACACTTTTTAAAATTGGAATTGTTTTAGCTTCTCTTCACTCATTCAACAAATTCGAAAAATAGGAAACTAAACAAAGTCGCCCGACATTCAACTGCTACTTTTTCAGTAAAGATTTATTAATAGAAAAGGAATCTTTTTTGAGATATATTAAAAGACAAATTTTTATATTCTTCACTAATTTTTAACAAGCTTAAGTGTCAGATTTGAACCTGGATTAGAATTTCAACGCTTAACACTCAAAAAAAGTGCGGATCCACCATAACAGTACTAGACTCTCTATGAAGACAGTCAGTGGGTGTATCGTAATGTAATTTTGTAATGCAATTTTGATCAAAAAAAAAATGCGTTATGTTATTGAATTTCTTCACTTTTCCTACTTAGACTGTTAACAATATATAATAACTTTGTCCAGTTAGCATCATTATATTATGAATGGGTTTTTCATTAGTCTACAAAAATCAAAATTTCAAAAGTTCCAAATCAAAATAAAATTCAAATCAAGCCAAAACTTCACGAGGATCTGAACAGAAGCGTAAAAATCAAGAAAATCTAAACGAAGTACAAAAAGTCGAACATTTTCGCTGCCATTTGATGTCCTGCTATAGGAGCGGAGCAGCGCTTCGGATTCAAAACTGAATCCATGCAAACGTCGCATTCGCCTGCTCTTCTTTTTGTCTTTCTTCACTTCATCACCGTCCAAGTCCTCCCAGCGAATTTTCCATGACATTGCTGCCAACTCAGCTTCTAATCGGTACCGTCTGAAGTTAGGAATGGCAGGTTATACAATAATATGACAATGGTAATAAATGGCAGTGTACTTAAATATTAAAATGTTTCACCGTTTAATTTAGCATCCTTTCTATCATCTAGCATCCTTTCAAGCATCCTTTCTATGCATTTAACTGTCTCATTAAGATTTCAAGGAATTTAAGCTTCGGGGAACCTAAAGCAATCAATATATACCAAAGTGTTGACAACTTGTGAATCTCATGGGTTACTTCCTAAGTAAAATCCTAGAGAAGTTGATAGAATAAGGACCAACCTCCAGAAATAAATGAAACCAGACATGAGTATCAAGATGAAAATAGTAGAGCCACTGAGCAGATACACATAAAACGGATAACCTTCGGGACATTTTGAATGGTCCCAACCACATATTGGTGAATCTCTCGGTGGACTGCCACCAACCCAGTGAAATTCTGCCACTTGTTTCAATTCGTTTGATGCACCCGAATAATATGCGACTTCCTAAATCACGGTTGCATATTTCTATTATTTTTGTACCTCCCGAACAGTAGATAGGAGATTGTATATGAGGACTGAATTTGATTCGAGATTTAAATTAAAAAAACTAACAACAAATTTGTCTTGCTGAGGATCCAGGTCGAGTAATGAATAATCCGAATAACGATCACCATTCTCGTCTATTGATACATTGCCCGTAATACCTAAAGAAAAAAAAAACAAAATATTAAGCTTTGGACAATAACAATAATTTGGCAAGTAATTGCACAACTTGAAAGATCCAGCAGAAATTTCACAGTAAGGATTGCTGGAAAAGTCACCCGCATTGTAAATATAAACAGACTTTCTGTTAATGGTAATTTGTCAAAATCAGAGTGCATCACAATATCTAAGGTTATTTTCTATAGTAGCAGAAAATTTTTACAATACAATCATCGAGTTCCCATTGTTAGCAGTGGCGCTTGCATTTTCAGTAAGAACAAACTTCCTCTGCAACGCCAAAGCAATACGCGGTTCTTGTTTTTCAATTTGAAATCCGAAAATTTTTAAAATTTCTAACTTTTAGTTTTTTAAATCATACTTAAAAATTCATCTGAATGCTCCAAATTACAACGAAGTGTTCTGAGAATGTGGTTGCTAATACAAGGATTTCTCACTAATCGTTAGAACGAAAAGAAAAGTGTTCTAGTTACAATTATTAATGGATAATATCTCTCAAAATAATTTACTGCCGCCAAAAATTTCGTTTTTTACTGATGTTTGTTTCTCCTCTTTTTTTTATATGAAACGATGATCGATTAGAACTCTTCCTTATTCTGGAAAAGCTTAGTAACGATTTCGCTTTTTCGTAACCCAGCGAATCATTTCACTGCTATATCGCTTCGTTAAATGAACTGAGGTAGGATGGCGAAAGGAGAGAAAGGAAACAGTAGTAACCGTTGTTAAACTAATTTTTCTGAACAAGGAATTGGAAGTTGTTTGCAGGAATGAAATTAGTTCGAGTTTTTGAAAGTAAACGAATTACCTTACGATTTCATGAACCCAAAGCGGGAATCAAATCCCTAAACTTATTATAAAACATATTTCTGTATCCGCTGCACAATATGTACGAATACCAACATAACGCACCTGAAGTTCTTGCAGACTACATTTACAAAAAGTACACCAAAAGAAATTCCAAGCTGAAATCACTTACCAACAAAGGTTCGACTCCACATTTTACTGGTTATATTGTGCCCATTACGCGGATCCAGACCCTCAGTGAGTGTTTCATTCAGCGCTATCGCATAAAGCAAAAGTGCATCATAAAATGCACTAATAAAATTATTCATCTATAAAATGTATAACATCTTTTACCTTCACTTTAATGTAGCGAACTTGTATAAATGAACTCAAACGAGAAAAGGTAATCGGTATGTAGCTCTCAAAAACAGGTTGCTTCAGATAGTTAGGATATATATTCCAAATAAATTCCTCATCGATCGATTTAACTCAACTCCATCATTAATTATTTAAGAAAAAAGAAAGAGAAATAAACTCCTTACCTCATATTCTTTACCCGTTTTAGCTGAATAATTGTACTTTTTCTCGGCACGTTCTTTCACACGTGATTCAAAATTCTTGTATTCATCCAAGTCACTGCGCCTCAATGAAATTGTTTTCAGTGCTTGATATGCTTTTTTCGCTTTCTCATTTTCCCGAGATGTTGTGTCGTTTGACCGTAACCAAGGCCGTTCCGCATGCGATCTACAAGAAAATTTATGAAAAATTCAAGAGATTTGGTAAGGTTTTCCAAAAACTGATTATCAGAAATATCTGCTAAATTTATCAGCATCAAAACTAAAGTTGAATCACAAGTTCATAGACTTTGTAATTTAAGAAATTCATAAAAGAAATCTAAAAAATGTACCCAGTGGAAACATCAATATTGATGAAAACATATTCGCCGGATGTAGCCATACCCAAATCATATGCAGCGAGCATAATTTCTCGGACAGTATTCGGCGAGGCACATAATATTATCACTGAAAATTGAATGACATTTCAAATTAGTGAAATCTAAAAACCACAAAATAATATGATAACCTTGTCAAGTCTTTCCCTGTTTCTTTTTTTTTTGATAAAAAATAAAATCGATAAAAATAAAAAATTTCCAGAAATTTTTACAATTTTTTTTCTTTTTTTTGGAGAGGGGAGGAAGGACAGGTTCGATTAGCAAAATTGAAATGCAAACAGAAGCTGGGCTGGATGAATCACTAATGCATATGGCAGTAGCAGTAAATGATAAACAATGGTAGCGATAGTACATCAAAAGTGATCGATATTGTTTGCTAACAGGATGGATGATACAGTAAATATTTGATACAGGAGCAGTTTGTGAATAACAGCGCCGTTGTTTAATGCAGAGCTGTTGAGAAGTGACTCTTTTCAAAACTATACAATACACGAAGTGAGGATAAAAATTTTTGAATTCACCAAAAAAAGAGAAGAGTTTCTGGGAAGGAAATGCTTTCGATAGTGCAAATTTCTGTTGATGACCTGATAATAGTTACCACTAAAAAAAAAGAAAAGACACTTGAGATGAATTTGAGATGAAATGAAATTGACAAACAACACTTAAATTAAAATAATTCTCGTTCAAACATCTATAAAAATTTTCTTTTTACTAAAATTATCGAAATGAAACAAACTAAGTTGACGGTTACAATCGAATAACAAAGAATGTATGGAATTAAAAATTTCCTTCAACTCAAATGATTAAATATTTACCGTCAATATGGAGAGAGAAGAGAGATGAAAAGGGACCGAAAATTGAAAAGAAATGCAAATCTATTCGTCCAATTTATAAACAAAGTAGTCTTTTTACTAAAAATGATTTTTCCAAAAAGCTCCCAAATCACCTAGGATTATTAACCTTTCAGCATTTATTTCGTGTATCACATGATTACTAATCAATTTCATCGGTTAAGTGGAACCGACCCGCTGATTCATAATTGTTCAATTTAACCGACCGATCCGCTGATTCTTAATTGTTCAATTTAAGCGACAAATCAAAAATCTGCTTCACAAATCCATCTCGTAAAATCTATATCCGCAGTTCTTCCTCCTAGCGTAGTATTTTAAAGTACTGATTTTTTAAGTAATATTTTACAAGTAAATGGATAATTTCAAGGATTATGGATAAAATATGGATAACTGCATAATTACAATAATAACCAAATTCAAAAAGCACTTCCAATATTGCAGAAAACGATGCTGATTCTCGTAACATTTATAATTTAGTATTGCAGCACAAATTTCACATACCTTGCCCTCATTTCCAATCATTTTTTCCATTTACTCCTCGCTTAAATTCAAAACAGCATGCCCGTTAATTCATTAATTAGCATGCTATCAATCTCCAACAACTTCACATTCTTAGCTGCTAATGTCTACATGTCACTTAACAATATTTAGTATTAGGAATAAACACAAATTTTGTTTGAAATTAGTAAGACTGATGTAAGATAAATAATTATATATAAGATCAACTCTGGATGTAATTAAATTAAATTATGGAAGCTAAGTCTTCTATGAAATATTATATCATAAATACTGTAAAAAGCTGCACCTGCTGATATCGAAATCTTTGATAACCTAAACAAAATCTTCCTTTGTCTATTACTATTCCATTTCTATTTAGGCTATTTATTTATCTAATGTATGAAAAGGAAAGAAGAAAGGCTTCTTTATTTATAGTAAAGCCATTATGAAAGCAAACCAACATATTTACTCTTGTTAATACTGGCATCATGGAAATGGGTTCAGAGTCCAATTGTATACACTAATGGGAAAACGTTTGAGAGAACTCATTCTGATTATCTTAGGTTCGGAATCCAGCACTGCACTCATAATTTCAGGATTAAAAAAGATGAAACAGAAACCTATATAAACGGTTAGGATTTGGAAGTTGCCATGCGATATTAACTCTGTAATCCGAACATTTATTTCATAAAAGATTAAAATAATTTCAAAACTTATCTGAAACAATAAAGCCACCATGATGATTATCCCTTTCATTTAATAAGTAGTGCATTTTGAACATATGCTAACAAGTAACTTATTTGACTAAAATCGTTTCTTTTTTAATTTCATTATGAATATCTGCTTATCGGTCCCGAAATCTGTATGACATAGCCATCAATAAATTTGACTTCCGCAACCATTTCAACAGCTATATTCCTTGCACTTCGAATAAATCACATCTTTCATCCCTCGCACATGAAATTATCCTTAGTTTGCTATGAACTTTTTAAAAGTTCGCTAGTAAAGTACAAGAAGCGAATTTTCAAAACGTATTCTTCAAGCATCCTTTGAAAGTAGACAAACTCTTCCTCTCCTCATAGAAATTTCAAGCGCATTTTTCCTCTCCCTTTAAAGTTTTATTAACATAACGAAATGAGAAAAATGGTAATTATAAAATTAACAGAAAATTGTTTGCCGAGATACTCTGAACTTCTCTACAGAAAGCTAATCCTTAAAGACAGGAAAAAATGAGATTTGTATCAATAGCATATTTCGCTGCATGTTCTTACTAGCTTACGCATATATTAATAAAAATAGTTGTGGCCTAATCTCCCACCTGTTCTCTTCAATATGTAAATAAAAAAGCATAACAATTACTTACAGGTTGGATTTCAGTGCATGTACCAGAACTGAACAGTTAGCAAAAATCCTCAATGAGCTCATAAAATTCAAATAAGAAAATGAATTTTTACATATCGATGAAAACGATTACATGAACTAATGAGGTCTATTCGAATGTCACATGCTCGGCAGCAGTCATTGCCACTGATTTCATTCATCAGCGCATCAGCGCAGGTTATTTGGTCATTTTAAATATTACAATGATAATTTTTCACAATTCCATGTATAAATATGTCATTTATGTGTGATTGGTGTTTAAGTAAAGCACAATATTTCGTATATGAAACTCCTCGATACAACAGTTCCTAATTTGAAATGAGAGAATGGAATGCTTATTATCAGTGGAAGAAACGACAATATCTTTCGATATAGCTTTAAATTGACACAACCAAAGCCTGGAGAGAACTCTCACTCACACACACCACCGCTTCAATATGGGGAAATAAATGAAATGAATGGAAAGAGGAGTAAAAAAAAATTACCAAAATTTGAAAAGGATTACCGGAAAAAAAACATGTACAAGATGGGAGTAGTTTTGTCTAAGGGAAGCTTTGATAGCAGCTCTCGCTAGCTTGATTATCATCCCTTTTTTGTATCCGAATTCAAGAACACATTTTTTTTGGTAATGCTACAACACTTAAGCGCGAAATAGAAATCATGAAAAGAGAACAGACATCTGAAGGAAAACCCAAAACAGTGTTAGAAGTTTCAACAATGAATGTATGAGAGGGATAATAAATTAGAAAGGAATTTAAAGAGGCATTAAATTCAATCAACACAAGTGGTAATATTTTTTGTTCTGAGGAAATGATGTCCAAGTTAATCATTTTCTCGAAGGGAATTTTGTAAACAAAGAATGAAAAAAGAAGGAATATTTTTGAGATGTGATAAATTACCCATCCAGAAAGTAACTGGACTTAATTCAGTAATAAATCAATTTTTATTTGATAAAACTGATGCTAAGAATCTTTATTTTTTCACATTTCTCTGAAAAAAAAATGTAGGCTGTTTCCATACGAAGGAAAAAGTATGAAATGGCTTGAATAAACTAACCAATTTACATATGTTAAGTGAAAAATGATGCCAATATTGATGATCGATATGTAAAAAACATTAGAATTTTTGTCTCTTAGAGTATTAGATTGTTCTACTGCTATATGAAATGATAATACACAAAAAATCGAAACATCCACCAAAAAAAAAATTATAAACAATGTCAATTCCAACGAAGCATAAGTTTGAATTATAATTAATTAAGCGTACTCAAGCTACAGCCAAAAAAGTCGAAAGTCAATGTTTTATCTTTTAAGCAGGGGGTAATAACATTAAACTTACAGGAATCACACTCAATCTGGATACCCACCAAATCTGGAGGTAACTGATACATCCCAGAGAAATTCTTCTTAAGACCACATAAAATGTTTAAATTTTAAATTCTATCTAAAGTTTCTCCGAAAACATTAATTTTCCGTGTCGGTTTAGAATGAAAGATAAACAAATGTTCATATTCATATTCCAATAATCAGTTCCAGACTAAATGCTGTCGGATTACCGAAGAGCGAAAACAAACTTTTCAAACAAAGAAAGAAACAAACTTATTGTGATGAATTAACACCGAATAATAGAAATTGGAAGAAAAGCAAGAATGCTTCCATCGATTACAATTACAGGAAGAGAAAAAAGGATGAATTACTGTCAAAAACATCTAAGGACCCTTCTTAAAAACCTCAGTTTCAGATTTCCAGAATAATTTTCAGGAGCTTGAAATCAAAAAAAAAAAAAACGACTATACAATACTATTTTGAAGTACTGTACAGCATTCAAAGACCGACCATAGTTCCGCAGTATTTCTTAGAATGATATGAAATGTAGAAAACTGCATAATTTATCTTAATTAATCGAAAATATAATGTAAATTAAAGAGTGACAAAACGCACCATTGGCAAGTTCCGAAACAATCTTTAGCCAACTTTCAATTTCACCCGGAATTCGTGCAATTTCTTCATCGAATGCCAACGAGGGGGTTTGAATTTTCCAAGCCTCCTTGAAATAAGCACTTTTTTCGGTGAAAAAATTTTTTATAGCATAGAGTGTGAAATAACAGTGACTGGAAACACTTTCGACAACCATTACTTCACCATTTGCTAATCTCGGTCGATTCACAGCTCGACGTTTATCGTGATACATGAGAACCAGATTCTGATAACCCAGCGACAAGCGTGATTCCTGGACCGGTGAGCGACTTCGTAAGGCGCTATGCAACCCGGAGCCAGAGGTAAATTTTCCATTACCTTTGTCTATCGATGCACCTTTTTCGAATTCTTCCCGATATGCAATCAGCTTGTACATACTATCAGCCATTTGTCGATAGCTACCTTGTATTCGGGTGAGGAACGGGTATGTCTGCCGATCACCGAGATTCGACACCATTCCAGCGGTAGTGATTACTGGCACACCATGTCCGAAAGCAGCAGTAATCTTGGATGTGGTTGCCAGACTGTAACTATCAGCGAATCCAAGGATTGCATCCAGGCGATGCGAACAGTAGGCTGTTACGACACCAAGGGTTGCGAAACGTTCCGCCAAATTTGCATTTTCCGAGAATTTCGAATCATGATATGTGAAATTCAGGAAATCGGCACCTATCTTTCCAGACTGGATCGCATCCATCACGCTGATATCAATTACTGGTCGTGCTTTCGGCATTGTAATTCCAAAATTATCGTTGTTTGATTCATTTTCCGGCAGAACGACGAGGACATTAAAGGGTAACTGGTGACCGTTTATCGCGGAACGACTTATCTTGTCGTCAACAACCTCACCGAAAGTTGTTCGTACAAAGTTACCAAACAAAGCGATGCTTATAAGAAGGGAAATGGTAACAGCTTGCTTTTTCCTTGGTAACCGGCCGAAGTGAGACCGAAATTCGGTGACCGCTGTCATGACAATAACAGATGTCATTAATGATGCTTGCAATGACAGGCCAAAATCTATCATTTTCGGACATTCGATTAATGAAAGTGCTGATAATGTTGATGGTGATGATAATGGAGGTAACTAAGGTAGTGTTCTCTTGGCTAGTCATACAGCAACGATGATAATTCTTCTAGCCATATGATAAGGCTCTAACAACAACAGATAACGGATGTTTAACGTAATTTCCATTAAAATGATTAATTCTCAGTAATGTCTAAGCTCTTCTGCGAGAGTTTAGAAGGCAATGGTAGTCGTCTTCGCAGGGGGCGGACAAAGCAGTAACAATGGGTAGAATTCCCGTAATGATGCAAAACAAGAGACGGTCAAAGTTGATTCCGTAAGTGAAGCCATCGAAGTTCAAATAACGGTAGCGATAAACGTAGTTGTTGAACATAACAATAAAAGCGAGTAATAAACAACGAGAACAGTATCGAAATCTCTTTTCTTTCTCTTCCTCTCCCTCTCTTTTTCTTTGTTCGTTATAGTAAATATAATATACAAGAGTCTGAAAATTACCGATAAATAATAATTTCATCAATGCTTTCTGTTTAAGTCAGAAACATTGAAGCATAGAGAGGAAGTTTGTAGGAAAGGAATTCAAAACGAAAAGTGGTTATTATAAAAGTTCGGCGCAAAATACTACTGCAAGGGAATTGAGCTCAGCATCCGACTGGCAGAAGCCTAATTATAGAGTTACTTACAGCTGTGATAATATATCCAAAAGACAAGAACTGATTATCGCCATCATCGTTGACCTTATCATCATTATCGTTGACAACATGCTGAGTGCTACAGCTACATTTACTATCTCATAACCGTCAAATTAAGAAAATTTCAGCCTGTGAGAGATTGTTATTTTGCAACAAAACTCCTTCGGTGGTAGCAGAAAAAATCAAACTTTCTGCCATTGGTACGACCGAGAAATTTAAGTGAAAGCCAGACTACTGCTTACACGGGTAAGTTCATCACATAGTGAAAGATTTGGTAATCATGTCACTAGAGATTATTATCATTCGGTGATAACAATAAAAGTAACATCAGGTGAAGAGGTGATACGCACAAGTACGCCAATAATTCGCAAGTCCTACCACGCCCACCCACGCACATAAACGGGGGCTTCTCCACCCACGCAACATACACATAGACTTCTTCACCCACGCACATATCAACAACAACTGCAAACAACGGAAGCGTTATATGTATATCGACAGCGTGCGCCCAAAGCCATCCGTCTGCCAGTCATGCCACTGCTTCCCTGTGGCTGTCTGTTAGTATATATGTGTCTGTCGCCACCATTACATATATGTGTGTGTGTATATGTGTATGTACCACACAAGCTACGCATTTATCTGCAAATGTATGTCCGCTGATAAGTAGCAAGGTGGGATAATTAGTGATGCTGATATTAAGTGCTCATTATTTACTGCTATGTTACTTGAATACGTGAAGGATGATTGCTACCTACACGTATTACGTCAGTTTTACAGGTAACTTTCTATTCACGCAACAGAAGAACGGACAAGGATTGGTGAGAGAAGAGGAGCGTAAGGGAAGGACTGGTGTTCAGTTTAGTATCCATCCATGAGAGAAACGAATGAAAAAAGGGTGAATGAAGTTGTCGTCGCTTCATTATTAAAGCGAAGAACATCACAGATACACACACAGACAGACACACACACACGCAGACACATACACACGCATATACACACACATACACCTGTAGCTATCTCTTCAGCCAATTCCTTAGAACATAGCACACTTATTGTCCAAATCCAAGTTACGAATCCTGTGGAGCGGAAAGAGGATGCAAATCTTTGGGACTTCAGGACATGTAATAAGGAGGTGTTCTCAGTGATAATATATGTCTTCTGTCTTCCTTTTCCTTTATCGTTCCAAATCAACTCTTCCTGGCCTCTGGACAACAGGGCCAAAATAAATAACCACTATTTTATAGAATCATTTGTCTGATTATTCCTCTCCACCCGATTTAAACAAAAAATACCTTATCAACTGCCACGATCTGGGAATTCCGGTGGCCGTGTCACGCGTTAACGCCAGAATAATAGCTCATGCATTGCAACATCAATTTACGATGAAGGAAGTAATGATGGGACTAGGATGAGAAACAGAAGCTGTTGTTTTCTGTTATCTATGTGACAGTAGAGGTCATTTATTTAAACTATCCCTTTCTAAGTCTATTCAATATTTTGGTGCGAATCCTTCCACTACCAACATCTAGAAATAAACGGTGAAAAACTGATGCACATTTTACATATAGCAGAGAGCAGGAGGACTGGTTCTTCTTCAAAACTTCTTGGAGATGCAGAAAAGCAGGACTTATGAGCGATTATTAGTCTTGATCTTACTCCATCCATAGTGCCATTTCTGCAGGCATCTAATAGTTAAATATCTATCAATCTTCTCCGTTAACATCGCCAACTAGAATTCCTGAAGATTCTAGACAATGAGAAAGATTGATCTCTTTTAATCTTTTTCTTTTTGAAGTCTTTTTTGCATAAGCGAATGGTTTTGTTTACAAAAAAATGGGATATTACTATGACAGTGATACTGTAAATGATGACTACTACGTTATCACCATCGTGATAGAAGGAAAATGAAATGAAAGAAAGGAATAGTCTATGTAAACTGCAATGTTCATGGCTAATACGAAATGCAAGGATAAAAATAGTGAAAAAATGGCGATAAGAAAGATAATTATGATTGCATTAATAAGAAATGTTAAGAGAGGAGACAAGGACATTAAAGTCATTCGATTTGTATTGGGATAAAAAAAAACGAAAAAAAGGAAAAATGAAGATGGAAGAGACCCTGAAGTGATCGAATAACTAGGAGAAAAGATGCTCAATCTACTCGAAACAACAATGTAATTGCTGTGCAAAAGCAAAACCACTGCAATTCTTTTTTTTTTTTATGCTATCAAAAACGAACAAAATAGAAGGAAAAGCAAAGCATGGTGTTCCGGAAGCAACAAGTGCAAACAGTAACTTGCCGACATCACTTCAAAAGGTCAATAAATATGCTATTTGTTGATCATCTGAGCTATTTACGATGCAAATCATTCTCACTTTTTTTTTGTTTTTTTCGGAACGAGGAATTCATTTTAGATTTCAACCAAAAAAATCTGTTCTCCGTTTCATTTCATCGTGATTTAATCACATTCTTATGATCGACAAAAATTTATTGTTTTAAAAATTTGCTATTTATTTCATAAATTTTAACATATTCACAGGGGAATTTGAATTTTCCCCAGGAAAATAAAACAACAATGAGAAATAGGAAGTAATGGAATGAAGAGTAACACCCATTCCGTGGCTGTCATATCATCCTGCTTTACCGCATCCGTTACTCATTTGAACCACATTTATCTGTGTTTGGGTGATATCCGCCTACAACCGCGCTTATCATCTGATGTCTGACGATTTTCCGATACTTTTCATTCCAAGATTATTTAATACTATCCTTTTGTCGTAGAAACAACAAGCAATTATTACATCTCTTATCAAAAATAAATGATGCAAAATTGTCCGCGTAAATTAATTTGTTACTAAAACAAGGAACAAGTTCAAATTCATCCGTGCTATCAGAATCGTTTTATCATACTAAATGACAATTTCGACCTAGTAAGATATCATTGGATCTCAATAGGCCAATAGCCGGTATTAGCTAATATGTATCTTAGGAACAAAAAAATGCGGTGATAAGAACTAAGGTACTGGATGCCGAATATTTAATTAGAAAGAGCCGATCCAAGGTGAAACCACTTTCTGCATACCTCCCGGATACTTCCCGGAGAGCCTCATTCCTTAAATAATTTTGTTTTTGGCTGTTTCAACAAAAAAAACTTTATAAATTTTCAGAAATTCGCTGTGAAATAGATCTCTAGCCTTCAGGGAATAACGAATTTGGTCAGGATGTATGGATATTTTTTCATTGCAAAAAAATCGCTCATTGGTAATAGCATATGGTAGCGCAAAGTAGCCATAGGATACTGTAAAGTTGTATTAGACTATTTTACCAGATGAGGAACGACCTGGATCGTGTATTTAACGGATAGTTTCTGGCCTATATATCATTAAACGATAGTTATTGGAATGTTTTGCTTCCAGAATCTATAGCGTACTGATATGCTTCATAGAATGAGTTGAATTGTTTTTATCGGGTTCTAGAATAATTTCACAACTTGTATATTCCAGGAAGGTTTTTCATATATGTAAATAAAATCAAGAAAAGATAAAACCACTTAGCTAAGACGCTAAACTTCAATAATATTAAAGAAATTTTATTGAAATTCAGTGACATTGGAACAAAAAAGATATGATTGATAATCAAGAATTAGGAAAATTCGGCGGCATGCAGATTATTTGCTGATATTTTGCATGAGACAAGAAAAATTTATTGAATAAATTGTGACACATTGTGACACCCATTATTCCCTTCCTTTCACTTTCATTTATTTTTTAAGGGGGAAAAAAATATCAGACGGACTTCCCCAGGAAAAATGCATGGAGGTAATGGTGAATTCAAATAACCCGGAAGAATAACATTTTCGCTTGAAAGATTTCCCAATACCTCAAACAGATTTCATTTACGGAAAGTATGAAGAGATGGGAAATAAGAAATGTGTGGAAAAGTATAATATGAAATGCTAACACAGCGAGAAGGTTAATTCCAGCATCCTAGACAGTGCATAAAATCAATGATACTGTGCCCGAGCTCAGTTCCTTTCCGATGCTGAAGCAATAATAATATCCAAAAGTAGACTGTATTGTGATGGTAATTAATTAGAATTGGAGTTAAACTATGATATTAGAAAATGAGTACAATTACGAGATATTACATGAATATATCTTCTGCTGAAGACTTCTACGAGTATGAGAAACGATTTCTAGAGAATGACTATACATAAAAGCTTAGAAGCTAAACGATAATATTACAAGAAAAGAGGGTTAGTATTAGAGATATTTCGCAAAGCAAATTTCTTTATTAACTGAAAAAGTTGGGAAGTTATTCCTCAGAGATCCTATAAATACTTCCAAACACTCTATCCTGAACACTATCTACAGAGTTTGGAGAAAAATGCATTCTCTTCAACTATTTTGACAGATCTTAAATCTAATTTACAAGGCATTCCTATTTAGCGCCAAGCTTTTTGCATATAAATTTGATCTCGGCTTAAGTTTTTCAACACACATAAGAATAATATGCAACTTGAGGACGTTTTTTTTGTAGGAAATTGTTTTTAATTAGTATACTTGGTATTAATAGTTTCAGAATAACTTAAAACCTTTAAATAAAAAAGTGAACCAAATTTAAATCGCAATAAACACCGCTTTAGTAAAAGTATTTCCAACAATGTACTTAAACGAACTTATCATCTGATTAAATTGATTATATTTGATTATAGTTTCACAATTTTGTTACATAGTATTAATGTTAAATCAGTTGAATTATAATGTCCTGAAATTAATAATAGAAGGAAATTTAGACAACGACCGCGCTATCATCAGAAAAAGATAATATTTTCGTTCTAAAGCTCATTTGAGACAAGACTGGTATCTACGAATAGATAATGAATAGGAACATGCCACAGTGATAAGAAAAGCACAGTTGAGAGAGTTATCAGAAGTAATTTCAGCAGACAAATGCAAGAATAGGAAGGGAAGTCTAGGTGTGACAGTTAATATAGCAAGTTCAATATTTTCTCGATGAAAGAAAGAAAGGAAGAAAAAGTTAATTTGCAGCTTAGTATGGAAGAAATGCACTTCCTTTCCATCCTTTCAGAAAACGAAAATAATTTGAAATTGGATAATATTGAGATGGATAAAAGGGAAGATTAGACGACCTTTTTATCATTTTAGCCCAAGTGTCAATTGTGCAAGCATCAATGACTTTGACTGCATATAATAAGGTGCAGGAAAGAGCGTTTAAAATTGAAATAGAGAGATAACGAAAAAAAGTAGATGGAGGAGGAAGGCTATTGGAGAAAACAGCAAGCTTTAGCTTAGTCTAAAATTATCCATCATAAAGTAGAATTAGCTAGCTAAGGAAAATTACATGAAATTAGAATGAAGTAGACAAGGTAAAAGCTATGCTTACAACTATCGATTGCAAATTGAGTGTTTTTCAATTGCATAATACACATATATCGTTGCATTCATCTCACTTCCTTCAAAGGAAATGTGAATGTGAAATTATTCATTGTTAAAAAGAGACAGAAGGTTCAAAACAGGAAAAGGCGCTGGGCTGGCTAGTTTGCTTGTTGTAAGAACACATTGGATTCTTCTGGAACTATCTTCTATTAATGTAATAATATCCTCTTCTTGAAAAATAAGGGAGCAAGATAGGATATGCTAATTTTGTTTAATTCATATCCAGTTTCTCTCCTTATTCTGTTCTTCCGGAATTATTTGCAAAACTTAAAAAATGGAATGAGAAAATTGAAAAAGATGTTTTCTCATCCTTCTTTTTCCAGTGAAACTAAAAAATTTTGCAGTGTCTGCTGGGCACAAAACAATCGGGATAAGCGCTTTCACGAAACAATGGTAAACAAAATAGAAATGATGTCTGTCAAAGGCAGAATTTTCTTATTCATTCTTCTGGCACCTCAATTTTCCAACATTAAAACTGAATAAGTTTGCAGCTTTGTCAGTTTGTGGAGCTAAAAATTCTATAACATTTCAAATTCTGGGAAGTTCCATAAATTTAAATGTGACGAAAAAAAACCATATGGTGAAGACGTCAACTTTGGTATGAACTTCCTGTTATTATAACTTCCCACTAGCATCAGAATTGTTAATTAGCTGATAGCCTAAGCCAGCGACAAATAAAGCAATTGTTATTTGCAGTATCCGAAACTTTTGTGTTCTTTTCCGCCTTTATTATTATTTCCAAATTTTCAGAAAAAGCTGTGTAATACTACAAAATCACTACAAAATCAATAACGAATCCAAAAATCCAGTTCCATTTGCATAAAGTTGACATTTTCATTTAGCAAACTCTCAAAAAGCGAATTCGATAAAGTGTGCCGCTGAAATTGCGAGAAGCAGTAAATCAATAATTGCTTTGATACTGTTGGTATAATGTATTGTATGTATAGATATATACTGTGCAATGTAAACTAATATTGTGCATCCACTGTTTTATGTTCCCTAATAATAATGATTCTTGTGACCCCAGAAGTGACCTCAGAATTGACCTCGAAACTGACCTCAGAACTATCTCAGAATCCGCCCTATTCGAGGAAGAAAAAGGTCCTGAGCACCAAATCATTTTGGAAAGACGTGTTCCAACAGGTCGGTTGGAAAGGCGATAACGGGCATCATTTGGTCTTCGGTCCCCCTTTTGTTCATATTGATATTGTAATTGTTGAATTCGTTTCTGTATTAACCAACGCATAGGAATAAAAGTTTAATTACCCAAACCAACTAAAGAGGCAGAAAGAACCCTCAGTTTTTGTCACGGTTGAAGAGAATCGGCGACAAGGTGGATTTGATTAAAACTACGTATCAGTTTGAAATAAGAATGCAAGAGGCTAAGCAAATTTAGAGTGGAACTTTTGCAACTTAAATATGCGAGGAGAAAAGCAAATAAACATATGCACATATAAACACATACATACACACAAACGAACAATTTGCAGTTCGTTTTTCGAACGAGCGAAGGTTGCACTTCTTTTTGCAAACACCATTTCCATATGTTCTCGCACCCTCCCAAGTGGTTTATTCATTTTTCGAAAACTGCGAGTTGTTAAAACGAGTCTTTCGTTTCTTTCCTTTACAGTCTATTTATTTTTGCAACGAAATTTCTTTAAAAGCAATTCTTTACTGGCATAAGTATGAAAATATCTTTATGAAAAGTTGAACGAACAAACACTTCAGCTTCAACACAGGCAACTACTCTTCTTCCAAAAATTTTCAACAACCATAAATGAAAATCAAGTATTTAGTTAAAATAAGTTGGAAGAAAGCAAGGAAAATAAAATTTTCATCGACTGATGCATGACATTGCATGCATGACATTTTTATGACTTCAGATGAATCCATACCTATCAAAACTTCATCTCAAATGATCAAGGATGTATGACTGACCGTTGATTCAAAATCAGTCTTGAAGAAGCTGCAAATAAACGAAGCGAGAGATGCGCAAATGTGTCAATGAGAAAAAGTGGAAGAAGTGACCAAAGAGAAGAGAATATATTCCAGTACTGCTTCTTACCTGTCACAAAAGTACTTAACTCCCTTTCATATTCACATAACTTCACTTCCTCTCTCTCTCTCTCTCTCCTCTCTATTTACTTATTGTTTTCGACCCGTAAAGTTTCTGTATTTTATAGTGCTAGTAAA
>NW_018108335.1:0-6207 GCF_000183805.2 Loa loa | reverse complement strand
CCTCTCTCTCTCTCTCTCTCCCTCTTCCATTTACTTATGTTTTGCCCGAAAAGTTTCTGATTTTATAGTGCTGAAATTAAAATAAAATAGTATGAGACAATTTGACATACTTCTAGATTAAAATAAAAGTGTAGGTATTTGGTACAAAGATATTTTAATCCATGAATAACTACAATCTTATAAAGAGTAAACAATAGTAGGAATATTGTTAAAATGAGGTGAATTTATTGATTCATATTTAAAAGAAAGAAGTAAATTTTAGAAAAATAAGTACTTTAAAAAACATTTCAACTGGTAATAAAACGAGCATTTTCAATTGATATGCTCACAAAAAATTTAATAACAGTGAGCTACCTTTAATTCTTCTGACCTCACTTGAATTGGTTTTTGCGTTCACTGAAAAAAATATGCAAAATATCAAGTAATAAAGAACGTTTACTTTTTCGTAAATATTTCAGAGACATGTGAGCTTTGAAATTGATCTCAATTAATGTTTCGCTATAAATTATTAATGGTTCAGTTTCAAGGAAATCAAGATAAGACCGAATTTGATATATTAGTGCATAGGAAAAATTTATGGTGGATACAACAATATTGGTTTGGATTGCGTTTTTGCCACAAATTTTATGGTAGACAAGAACCTCTCAAGAAGGTAATTCGATGTTGCGTTAATTATCAAACAAATATTATAAATAAGTAAATTAGTTGCAAAATAAATGAAAGAATTAAAAAAGGCACTTGACCATTATTATAAATATTCCTTGGAACCACAAGTAGAGACCAAACAATATAAATAACTTTCAATTAAAATCAAATAATCGGTCGTTGCTCAACTTTGTCGGTCACAGCTGAACGATTCTTAGAAGCACGATTACTAATCAACAAAAGGGATGGAAACTTATAAATCACTGCAAAATAATGTTAAACTTTGAACTTTTTAGTCTGATAACAAGGAGCGAAAGTTACAGCTGAATCTCTAAAAAATGAAACGATGACTTTGAATGTATCGTAAATGTAGCAGGACATGTCGAGATTTCAGTAATAAGGAATAGATAAAGTAAATTTACTGATTCCAAACAAGCCCGTCCCATAACTAATCATTGAAATTGCAGCGATGAAGAACTGACTGATCATTTAAATTCCTTAACGTGACCAATGCTTGTTATCTTCTTGATGCTGCTGGCGATTAAATTTTTGGATGCGAAGGAACTGCCCTGTTGTAATTGCTTATCAATCGATTTTAGGTGTAATCCGGCACAGTAACCAAAGCTTCCAAAATATTTTTCGTACAAACAAAGAAATACAGGAAATCACTCTGCACTCCCTTCGCTTTGTTGCTTTACATATTTACAACAAATCGTTTGAATGGAAATCTTGATAAAGTTAAATCAAAGGATGAAACAAAATTTCAAAAGCAATGGGACTAATTGAAAATTCTACTGGGGTAAGCTCTCAAAAAAATGTAAATAATGGCTTGCAGATTTCCTAACCTTCTTTGCATGGAATTTATTCATACAATCCTTCCCAACTGAAAATCCCAAAAACATAACCACTGCGATTGGGATAAGTCGTGAAAAAACTGCTCAGAATCTCAGCGACAGGATCCCTTACATTTCAGTTGTGCAAAAATTGTCAAGGTGAGGAAACGCTCTGAAGAATTTAGATCTCTCGAAGCAAGACGACATCAGAGGCCAAATGAAAGAATCGGCTTTAACATTCATTCAAACTAGTCCTTAAAACTGTCTTCTATAGTTCCAAATTCTCATGGATTTTTCGTCTCTAATCATTTTTGACCTCGTTTATAAGCTACAACAATTCTGCAGCAAATATAGAAAATGAAGTGGCTGACAGATCATAGGATTTAAGGGACTTAAGTTTGATATGGCCGAAGGGAAGAAAGCAACATAAAATCTCGGAGGAGGAGAAGATTTAGATTGATAAAAGTCACTTCATGGCGAAAAAACCAGAGACGAACGTAAAGGACGAACTTCAAATCGACTAATGCCAATCACTATACCATGGAGCGAAATGCCTTTACCTAGTGCAGCTACTATATCGTGTCTTCCTAAGGGATTTATGGAAAAAAGCATATTTTCAATGGATAATTTCATGGACTGTCATTTTTCAATTTCAAAATTCTTTTTTTTTGAAAATTACACTTAAAAATAACTTAAGTGAATAAATGTACATTCTAACTTAAAGCTATAAAACGAAAATTTTCACCAATTTAGCACGTAATTTAAAACGAAATTGAATATGGACGAGAGATATGCCAACGAAACCGTAGAATCCAATTAAGCCGAATTGAATCGAAAGCTACTCATATTGGATTTCCATCGAACGATAAAGTGATGATACGAGAATGATGAAAAAAGAATTAGGAAGGTTGCTAACTAGTCATTATTGGTGTGGGGGAGTGAATCAGTGAAATTAAACTTGATTTGTACTGTCAAATGTGAGACAAAATTTGGAACTGAAGGGAGTTGCCGATTTCAACTATTAGACTGTTCAGTTCATTCAAAAAAAGTAGAGGAATTATAGTAGAGGACAGAGGAATCAAAAGTCTATGGATTTTTCGTAGTAATAAAAATAATGTTATCACGGTAATTAATCAAACAAACAATAGCCTTTATTATGATTGCTACAGCCATTATCATCATTATCACCATTGCTACCTTATAATACAAAATTTTCAAGAAATTCATTACTTGTTACATAAACTGCAAAAGTGTGAAGACAAAAAGCATTACTTTGACATGAACCAAAACTGATGATAACGATAGGCAGCTTCGCATCTTAAGACTAAGCCACGAACATCATCATTATAGCATAATCTGTTCACAGAATCTACATTAGGACTTGACAAGAAAGTAAGAACTGCAATGTATTGTCATCACTACTACCAATCCAATATTTTTATCAACTTTTACATTGGATAACACAGGTAAAATCTTCGTGATTCCTTATGCAAATTGACAATTGAATTAAATCATCCAATTTCTTCCAGAAAAATAAGAAAGAACAAAGCTGCTATGATAGAATATGCAAGAATTTCCTCGCAGACAAGTTTGCAAATGACAGATAGTAGTGGTTGATTTCAGGTTGCAAATAGCACTTTTAAAAAGCTATTCAAGAAGGAGAAAGAAGGAGAAAAAAAATACTTCAAAACTGTAAAAACAATCAACTGTTCATTCGTTTTAATATAATGTACCTGTAGGTGTTACAGAGCTTTTGCAAATTATGGTGGCACTATAATCCGCTTTCGGATGATGATGCTAGCTTTATCAAAATTAAATTCCAATATTGAAGCGAATTTCGAGAAATATTATTAACAAAGAAAACCAACTTACAACTCGTAATTTTGATTTTGTTCACACTCATTTATTGAAATTTTGGTGGTACGGTGAGAGGGGGATCAACTTTTCAGTGAATAAATTAAATAAGTTTAATGCAAACCGAAACTGAAGTATCAGTAAACCATGGATCATCCATTTCAACCAACAATTATCTTGTAACCAAAATTACTGATGCAAGCATTTTTTTTTACATATAATGCATTATTAAAGTTTCAAACAAATCTTCTTTAAGAAGCATCGAAATGTGGAAGAGACTGCTTACAGATTAAATTTAATAAGTCGTATTTATTTCATTTTACTTCAACGTCTTTTCAACAAGAAAATTGAGGATGTTAATTGTTTCCTTAAATCTTATGCCTTATCTTTTTAAGGGATATTTCTCAATCAAACCAAAAATATTTTTCACAATAGCGGAAATGTGCTTAGATTAGACCTGAAAATGAAGAAAAAGTAGAAATTTAAATTAACTGGTCTTCCAGGTAATGAAATTAGGTAATAAATGAATAATCCTTACAGCTAATCCTGTTACTTGAACACTGCTATTTATTTTGTTCATGATTACTCATGGTTTTTACTATAAATAATTCATGACTGAGTTCATCAGATCTTTTCGATAGGAAATTAGAATTTCTTGAACTTTCAGTGCTTAAACTTAAATCATAGAGGAAGCTGAAGCTTTAGAAAAACTTTTAAAAATAAACTAAAAAGAAACGCGCAATTTCCAAGAATCTTCATTTCAGAGCAAATCAAGGTTATTTCTCAGAATGAAAGATTCCGCTAAGGCATGATACCATCTTTTAATATTGTAATTTATTTTGAGACACAAACCTGGCTAAATGACAGTTTGCATATAGAAAAACTGAAAAGTAACGAAATGAGAAAAACACCTAGTAAGCCAAGAAAGGCCTACAGAATAAAAAAAGCATTATGCTGTTGCCATGCTTCCTTTCATTCGTATATGTTTGCTTTTGCTCCCGAAAATGAAGTAAGGGAAGGAAGCAAAAGTTACTGAGGAAGGAAAGGTGGTTAAAAAAGAAAGGAATCTGAAATTCATTTCTCCAAATTATTTTAGACAAGATTCCCTACTGTAAGGTCCCTTTTAAGCGATGATTTATTTGATTTCCTCAACAGGCAATCAACTTTTCTTATCTGGCGACCTATTAAAGACAGATTTTTCATTTTGGGAAGATTTTTTTTTCTGTCAGAAATATAATCAAATATGAATGTGAATAAGTTGCAACTCTTTCTTCATGATTTTTAATGAACATCTAATTACGATCTGAAGTGCTTTTTCTACATTAGCAATATGATGAGTGTTTGATAAATTCAATTTTAAATACTGTGAAGTTTTTCTGCTGGAGATTACAAAGAATTTCTAACTAATGTATACTTACATACGAATATATATGGAATTCAAAATTTCCTAGAAACCCTTTTTTGTAAGCGTGATACGTCCTCTCGAAATTTGACGTTGGCGTGCAAAACGTTGTGAAAGCAAATGAGATTCAATCAAAAAAATTTTTAACTAAAAGAAATGGCAATAACATTTCGGCAAATTTTTTGAACTTTTTGGGAAGTTTTATTCCCGTATTACGCGCTGATTACATTAACACAAATTCTGTAGCAATTACTACCATCTCAGACAAAAGTTGACATGGAAGATAAAATCTTTCAAATATAATGCATTACAGTTCAATTTTATTATTTGTTTATTATCTATAATGGAGCATTTTTGAAAAATTTTTCATTGTATGAGCAAATGTGAATGGAATGATGAGAAGAGCTAATAATGGAAATGTGTCAGAAAGTGAAGCACGACGGAAAAGCGAGAAAAAAAAATTATCATCGGCCATGTACCAGAACATATCACCAACATATTTTTGCATCTCTCTCCACAGGTTGGCCTGTATGTGAATCGAAAAAAATTTTTTTTATTTTTCATTTAACTCAGGAATCCTTAAAATTTGGCTTTTATAATATACACAAATTTTAAAAGTTTGAGAACTTTGGAATGGCAAGTCAAGTAATTATAAAATCATTTACTGAGGAACTCGTGCATTTAAATTTAAAGTGGAAAAAATTTTTGCATTGTTGAATTTTGCGCAACGTAACATCAGACTTGCAAGATTTTCTTTATTCCGGCTTCAAACTCAAACTTGGGTGATTAAACCATTGGATAAAAAAAAGAACATTAATATTGCATAATCTTTATGAATTACAAAAAAACATGCAGAGCTAAACCTCAAAACGTTGCCACAAGACAAATTCCAAAGACACCAACCTGGAGAAATTTTTATCCTATTGTTCATTCATTTAATACCAAGGATTTTTCTTTGGTCTGGTTGTGCTCTATCATGTTTGGGTATCACTAAAGGTTTTTTCTTATCTCTATCATTATATCACTCCCTATATTCTCCAAATGATAATCGAGTGCAGCAAATATAGTAAAAAGGGAAATAATATTATTCCAAAGGGTACTCTTCGAAATCGATAACATTTCAGATTTTGTCCGGAATGATAATCGAGTGCAGCAAATATAGTAAAAAGGGAAATAATATTATTCCAAAGGGTACTCTTCGAAATCGATAACATTTCAGATTTTGTCCGGATATTTCACGGTTGATGTCCTTCAACCAGAAAAATCGAGTGCATTACTCTCTTCGGGATGTAACTCCAGTTGTACGAAGGTCCTTTCTATATTTGCCGTTATTACTTTTTTCATCATTTTAAAACGAAGTAGTACCAAATGTGGAAATGATATTGGACTCCCATATAACACATTATTTAAACTCTTAGTTCCTTTAAGATGAGCCGAAGCATCATATACATATTTTAGATTGTACTTTTGGTG
>NW_018108334.1:140707-148536 GCF_000183805.2 Loa loa | reverse complement strand
CGTAAAACGTTGAGGTTTTTGTGACGTCAAATGATAGACTTTTGTTTGTTGCTACTTTAGTACCATTGTTCCATAAGCCTTTTCTCGGTAGATGTTTTGTGAACTTAAATATCGAAATGTTAATATTATAGTCATATCGACCGATTCTGATCGGCGACAATTCATTTCTGTAACACAACGGCCACTTTAAGACAATAACTACTCGGTGAACAAATTTTTCATCGGCAACTTCAGGGTTATCCGTCCATTGGACTTCCCAAGATAACTTTCTGATAGGTATTTCCGCTACTAAACGTGATGTCCTTACGAATAGATCTCCATTTGTCCTTGATTCTGACTTTTAACAGTAAGGATGGATCATTAATGTATGTATGAAATGATTAATTTCTGTTAACACTATTTCCCACTTTGATAATGCCAGCATAACTGCTTAAATAATGGAATCAATTTAATCTGCCAAATTTTTATTTAATCAAGTCCTTTCCATTTTCTTGAAGTATTCCATAGATAAACATGAAGGGTGCCAGGAACTTTAAGTGGAAAGAGGTCATGAGTAGATGACCTTAGACTTCCTCTCATTAGTGATTTTTCAGTCAATTCGATTGGTTATCTCTTCTGAAATGTCTTCTTTTTCAGAAACACCACCTTGATTCGTGCTTCTCCAATATTTGTTAAGTAATTGGCATCAAAGTTTGTGATAGAAATAGAGCGGGCAGAGGGAGAACGGAGGGGAAGGATAAGGGCAAGAGTGGACAAGGGTCAACTCTTACCTAGCTATGTTCTCTTGATGACTTTACGCAGCCATCGGAGTGATTATCCCTTAACTTCCCATTGCAGCGGTAGGCTTCGGTATACGACCATATTCGTCACTTTGATCAGAACTATACGTAGTTGTGTTCGGTGGCGCCAAATACCGACAACTTACTGCCGTCGATTCCATATTACTTAATTTCTTTGCATTGTCGAGCTTTATCCCCTGACAGATGATAGATCTGTATGTATAAGATTGTTGCGCAGCAAGATAATTACACTACTAATACCAAAATTTTTATTTCTCTCTTGTAGAAATCTTTATTTTTCTAGTCTCATATCCGAACTATTGATTATTTCAAGGTTGCATTAACGAAATTCTGATTATTTTTCATTCCCAACAATAGTTTATACCGACATACCCTTCCCCCCTAATTCACAGCAGTTTTTGTTGCCCTCTCTCCAATTTAGTTTCTGTCATCATCCCTGGTGACATGAAGTACTGTCGAGTGTTCCAAGTGATTATCACTTCTAAAACAGAGGCTGAACCAACCCTTCTCATGCACTCAGTTTTTTCCATGAATTTTAATTATGATTGATCAATCAGAAATAGCTGCCACCACTGCCACTAGTTGGGTCATAGAATGGGGAAGAGACAACACATATATTGCAAAACTGATTCGCTTATCTTTTATCACAATATCGAATAACTGTTATAACTGATTCTAAATACTTTGCTTTACCGTGTTTCTTTATTTCTTGTTTTGAACGTATCGAATGTTAACAAACGGTTAGACCGATGTGGACTCCAATTACTACTTACGATTTAATCTTCCTTGAAATGTATTAAACTCCAAACAGCGACACCAACAAAAGTCTCGCTCAAATACAAGTCGCAAATCAAATACCGTATTGGAGAGCCGTCGATGCAAAAGTATCGACTTTTTGGGACATTTCAAGATTCGTGATAATTGCGCAAATTTGAATTTTCTAACTTACTGCAGCTTCACTACACCATACTCTTCTTTTCTCATCATTGTTTGTCGATTGCTCTAAGGGAATTGTAAGGTAGAATTCTGAACTTAGTGTTGAGAAAAGTATGACAATTACCTTGCTCTTTTAAAGGATGAGTTGACTTCAGCCAGAAAGATACTAAAGTCGACAATCTAAAAGTACTGATTATTACGAGTGATTGGCCATCTTAATTTTCAAACTTAGTTAATAATTTGATTCCTATAATGAAATTATAATTCTGCAATTAAACAGCGAGCTTTTAAATTACGAATTTCAGGTAGATTTTCTTTTCCTGAAAATGAAACCTATAAATGTGAAAGGAAATGAAATGCATCGTTCGTTTTCAACGTTAAACAAGTTCGGTTTTGTTAGCGGAAAGTTTTGCTGTCACTTTTATGTTTCTCCTGTTCTTTTCTGTTGATGTTTAGTTATGGCCAAAAAAAATGTCTTATCAGGTTTTGCTTGTGGCCAAGAAAGATGTTCTATTATTTGGCATCCCAAAAAAATTTTTATCCATCCTTTTTTTATCTGTCTCACTTCTTAGTACCAAATTGTTTAAAATGTTTTCCATATTATTACGTAGCTGAGTTGTTAGTTAGCAAATTATTAAATCACTTTTGCTCAAATTAAAAAATATTTAAACAAGAGTTCATTTTCTTCCTGCACCTATTGCATAATATGGACAGGACAGTGAACTCTCGATAAAGAGACTGCATACTTATAGCACAGACTCAAATAGTTTTTCCCGATCTCTAAAAAATGTTGATGCTAACGGAGGTTTATTTATTCAAAAATTTGTTGATTTATTCGAAACTACAAGTTCCCAATTGATTTCTACCCTCAATAAATTAGAAATAGTATTAAATGAGTTTATTGAAGGAAGGAGTATTGTTTGTCTCCAATTCTCGCCATAATCATATCCAACGAACTGATCTTTTATGTTTGATCATTAAGGTAATTCAGGTCCATTTGTTCTTTAAATTATGACATGTTGTTAACCATTCAATAGGCATTCATAATCCACTTCCACTTGAATTACGATGGCATGAACTTTAGGCCCGACCTTTCGTAACTTTCCAACCGCATCGACACTACCAGCAACCCATTCATGTCACTTTAACACATCCTATTCTATTACGCTTCTGCTCTACTCTGTTCCATCCTTACGTTTAGGTGTGACTTTTCACCAATCTAATTAATCTAAATTACCTAAGTTGTTTTAAAATCCTCTAAACACCCATTTCTTTTCTTCTATATCACATAATTTGGTTGAATGGCCTGTTGTTTTGATTCAATAAGCAGACAACTTCGCATTATTTGTCAAGTGAATAACATTACTCTAATTTACACACTCACATCTAGCTGATCTTATTTTATTCGTTACCGAAGATAGAAGGAGGTTACTTTGGCCAATGCTAACTTTATGCCTTATTGATTATTACTACCATTCCAGCTTTCCACCGGTGGATTCTTTTTTTCTGACACTCCAAATACATTCCGATCGCGTTATTGACATTCCGCTCTCGTTTTGCCCATTAAATTATTCATATCTAACATTTTCCTTTTTGCAGTGTAGAAATTTTTGCAGTTTATTCTGTTTTCGCTATAAGACAGCATCTTAACGATCTCCTGAAATTTAATTCGTTCTCCTCGTGACCATACTCTCTCTCCCGGCAATTCTCAACTGCGCAGGACAAATCCGACCCGTTGAGATCGGTATACGGTAAGTTGATCTCAAGTCTCAGTATGAAATCACGATATCCCAAGGCATATATCTCTGGTAAAGCCTTAAGGCTTCAGTTTTGTGGATGATTTTCAAAATGTAATTTGCAGACAGAAATGTAATGGTTACAGAACTGTAGGAGAAGAGATGAAGTTAGTGAATTCAAATGAATAGAACAAATTTCAATGAATAAAAAATTATTTGAAATCAAATAACCATTCGTTAGTTATGGAATTTATGCCTGGAGTTCTTTTTTCGACAAATAAATTATTGGGAATCAAGTCAGAAATAGATTTTTTCTTTATTTTTATAGTCTTTCGTGATATCAATAATTTCGCCGAGTACAAAAGAAATGTCTCGGAGTATTGATGATTTGGGCCTTCAACAGCCTTCCATACCAACCGGAGGATCGGATGGTGTCGATGGTTTGATAGATATGTACAATAACTCTACAGTTGAAGTGAAAAACTTGTTGGCAAACGAATGCAATATTCTTTTTGAATGTCGGTGAGTTCATTTTTGTCCTCAATTTTGTCTTCAAGAAGTTTCCATCCAATTAAATTTTGTTTGCAAATTGTGTTGCTTAAATGTTTTATTTTTTTTTCGATTTTTTGGTTTATTTTTCTGAAAATAGTCATAAGACGAAACATTAATTCTTGATGGTAAAATTGCAGTTGCTGTGGCAATATCTTTCGGAGTAGTTTGAATTATTTAACGCACAAACGTGTCTATTGCCGTACATTACGTTCAACTGTTGCAGCAGCATTCAGTGCTGTGGCTCTAGATTTTGCGGAAAAAGCCCTTGCAGGTAAGCAATTTCTCAAAAGCTGTCGGAGTATCGTTCAATTCAAAAATCGTGGAAAAGTCGAGAAAATGAAAAGGTACCTATCGGGGTATCGAAATCACAGGCAATCAAGATCACGCCTCAACTAAGACTGATCCTTCAACCGCTGCTATCTCTCCATAGTCATATTTGTTATCGAATAATGTAGTTTGAAAGGCATATGAATGAACAAGTGTAGTAGAGATGATATATTTTAGAAATTCGAAACGGCGATCAAAGTAAAAAGGAAGGAGCATCACCACAGCAGCAAAACAGAGGAGAGGCAGGGACATCGTCCGGCACGAAAACCGATTCACAGCCGCCAAAACGTGCCAAAGGCATTCTCAAGCGGACAAATCTTATCAACGTTGTCAACAAACGGATGAAACATTACGCATTATCACTACCCAATTCGGAAGTTAGTCTATTTATGGCGACTAATTAAATCATTTGTTAATAATGTTACGGTATATGTGTGGGAGCGAACGATAGAGAGAAAGGTAGATTAGAAATCTCTGTCAGTCTCTAGATTGAATTTCATTCCGTCATAGATTTGTTTGCAGCATAAATTGGAATTGCATACACTTCCTCGTGTATCACGTGATGTGGCAGCAACAACATTCGTAGAAGGACAACAGGTAGCGCTGTGCAGTTCATTTTCTTTTTGTATGGCTTAAATAACCAAAGAAAATTTAAATCAAGAAATGAATGAATTAAACTTTTTCCAGGTCATGGAATCAATCCCACATGCGCTGGTAACAACAGACACAATACCACCGGATCGGGTTCCAGTTCTTATTCCGCAGGACAATTCAAGTCGTTATCGCGAAATGAATCTTCGTAATCGTAAAGGTGATAGCTCAAAAAATGGTGTCGCTCGAAAAGTTGGAACTGAAGAAGTATTTTATTTCATTTTATTCTTTATGTTCTTAAGAAGTGAAACTTGAGAGAACAATAATCAAATTGTTGAGCCTGTAACCAAATGAAAACAAAGTTTAAAACTTAATATTTTTTTGTCATTGCAGCTTAAAATTTTGGAACGTATGGGCAAATACCAAACAATGATGGTTGATCTGAGCTTGCTTACTTGTTCACACAGTGATTGCAAAGAAAAGCAACCATTTTCATCACTCTTCACGTTTGCATATCATCTCACTGTAAAACATAATCGCCGTGCTACATCAAACAAACGAATCCCATGTTATTTGTGTGATTTTGAATCTGAGACGTACGTGCTGCTAATGGTTATAAGCATGCATCAAACATTTGATGCAGAATTATTTAGAACTGATAAAAAACGGATCACTGCCATTAGATGGCAGTTTTGGTTATTGGTAATGATTAGTTCAAATAATGTTGTTATTTCAGATATACTACGTTGATCGAACATTTGAAAAATGCTCACGAACAGTTTTATCAGGAGCATGTTACAGCCCGTTCGACATCCGAGGAGCTTAAACGAGGCCGGAAAGGAAAGCAGTCAAAAGTAAGTAATTTGTCTTTCTTTTAACTTGTAGTTTGATTTATAATTGTGGCAGAATCTTCTCAAATTTATATTAATTTTTTTTAAAAGGACTTTTTTAAAGGCTGTATTAATGAGGGGGCGAAGCTTGAGTCCATTATCCGATGATTTTCTTGAGACGGAAGAGTCGTCTGATGGATCAGAGGAGATTGGATATGACTCAGCTCCCGTGCTTGAACCGATGGCAAATATGGAAGCTGGAAATATTGAACTGGTATCTTTTATTACTGTAATCATTTCTGTTAGAATCATCATACTGTCTTTCATATTACACACATAAGTTTTAGGCAGTAAAGGATCGTATGGATTACATCATTGCAGCTGTGTGTGGTGAGGTCGAAAAGGCTCCGGTATTGGAGGATAGTAAATATGAGTTGAACACACAGTTTTTTCTTGTGAGTTTTGTACAATATTTATTTTAAATACCATAAGTACCATTTTCATTTTATGAATGGAAAAAAGGAATGAAAAGTTGGAAATTGGTACAAAAAAGTTTGAGTGAAACAAGATATGAGAAATGAAAATAGTTTCAAATTTAGAATGAATCTTCTTCGAGGCCACAAGTACGACCGAAAGGACGTCCACGACTTAGTCACGGAAAGACAGGACAGGTTTGTTTTTTTTTTTGCACTAACTCTTCGGAAAATTACCTTGCAGACATTTCATATTTCGGAAAATTCACTTTTCAGTTTGCAAAAATTAGTCCATCAATTTCGAAGAAGAAAAAGCATGGCCCACCGATATGGCTTCGTACAGCGCGTAAACGCATGGAAAATTTACCAAAAGATCAAGAAGCTGGTCCTAGCAAGGTACTGTTTTAAAGAAGCCTTGAGCTGGCAGTCGATAAGCACTTAAAAATTACGGTCGTTAGAAAAGAAAAATTAATTTGTATTGATTTTTCAAGATCTCGCAAGAAAGTGATGAAGAAGGAAAGCACGAAACTGAATTGCCGAAGAAACGTGGTAGGGGACGTAAACCGAAACCAAAAGCTGGACAGGCACCGAAGAATGATATTGAGAAAGATGAACTGAGTGGAAATAGCGACGAAGTAAGTGCAGTGTTGCAATAAGTGCATGAGTACAGTACAGCATTAAGTAAACAATAGCCAGTGTTGTATGCTAATGATATACTGGTTAAACATGTATGCAGTTCAGGTTACATAGGATTTCAGTTTTTTATTTTTCAGGCTGAAGATGGTCGTAAACAGCGTCCTTCACGTCAACGTCGTAAACCAAATTGGATTGATGAGAACTATGTTACTGGTTTTAAGTAAGTATTCCTTCACTAAGCATTATTTTTTTGTAGTTCATTAGTCATTTCTTATTATAAACATATATTGTTATTATGAATTTCTGGAATAAAATAGGTGTGAAATTTAGAAACAAACGTGCCCGTCGCGAAGATGATGATATAGATTCGGAATGTGCGCAACCAAAAGGACAAAGTCGACCATCATCAAGGACTGGACAGAGTCGATCGCCATCGAGGACTGAATCAAAATGTGCTAAAAGTGGAGATAGTCAACGTTCATCACCCATTGAACCTTGTAATACCATTCCTGGTATTCAGTCGGAGCCAAGCAGCGAAGAAACATCAAACTCATCAACTCCTGCACCACATGAAAGCACATAGTTAGTTTTCATGCATCATAATAAGGTTTTTCCTCTTCCTTATGTTCTCAGTTATCTCAAACAAATCTATAAAAAGTTGCATTTATTTGTTATAGCAATGTTGTGACTGGTAACCACGAACTGGATGGTAGTGCAGCACGATCGCCAATTGCTTTATCCTCAGCTGGGCCGTCTTCAACTGGTGCAGAAAGTACCAGAGATATAATGGTAATGCTTTCGTGATCAGATGTGGCTAGTAATGTAATGATAATATTTTCTGCCATAAACATGTTTTATCAAGTTGTTGTTGGCATTTTATGATAACTTCAAGTTTCAGACCAAGAAAACCTGTCGTTTACAGTATACTCCACGAGCACGAAGAATGAA